>NW_026867794.1:179553-299750 GCF_020745735.1 Hemiscyllium ocellatum
GATCCACTCAATCAAATATATAATGTGTATGGGGAATCGCTGGAGCCCAAAATCCACCCTTTGCCATATCCTCCCACCGTCCATTCAAAAAAATACATTGTTTTATTTCTACTCACTGCTTCCTGCCAGGTCTCCCATTCTAAAGCTATATTAGTCCCAGTCCCATAGAATTTGAATTTGCATAATAGGCTTTATCAAAAATCTTTCTGAAAATGCACTCATATTTCATTGGTTGCTTCTCTATAATTATGTATAAAGGCACTTCCTCAAACATGATTCCCATTTTATCAATCTCTGTTGACTTTGTCTGTGCTCATTACTTTCAGTTCCAATACTTCTTCTAAAACCGTTCAGTTGCTAATTTCATTCTACTCCCTTTTTTCTAAACAGACTAATGTTCACGAGTTTTGTTGGGAAGTTTTTCATTTTTCTTTGTTTTCTTATGTGAAGACATAACTGAAGTATTTGGTCCACAGTTCTGCCTTCTCCCTGTCCTCAATTCTCTGGTATCAGACTGTAAGAAAGCTGCACCATTTTTTTTCCCCCTTAATTTTGGCATTGACATATTTTCAGAAGATATTACAAATTCAATCTTAAAACCCTTGTTAATATACTCTTCAGAAATCCATCAATTCCTACCTTAAGCTACGCAATGATTTACCTTCCACAGCCATACAAACACAGAAGCACAGACTTTGTCCCATCAACAATACAGCATGGTCTACATTAGCCCCACTTTCGACACAAGGCCATAGCCATGAACCTTATAGCATTTCAAGCTCACAACTGTGTATTTTCTAATGGTTGTGAGGTTACCATGACAATTCTTCTCTCAGGAAGTGCATTCTTGACCCCAGCACCCTCTGAGTGATAACAATCCTTAATTCCTCTCCACATCTCAAATCCTTCACTTTAAAATGTGCTCCATTGTTCTTGGCCCTTTGACTAAAAGGACAGCTGCTATCTATCCATTCTGTCCATGTCCCTCGTAATCCTATCCTTCTGAAATTTCAGCCCACTCAGCCTTCTCTCCTCCAAACTAAACAGCCCGAGCTTATCCAGCCTCTCTCCATAGCTAATATGCTCCATACCAAGGAACATCCTGGTGAATCTCCTCTGAACCCCCTCCACTACAATCAGTTCCTTCCTGTAATGTGGCTCCCAGAACTACAATCAGTATTGCATCTTGGCAAAAGCAAACTTCCGCGTAGCTCTTATAATCTATGCCTTGATGAATAAAGGTTATGTTTACTGTCCCTATGCTTCTCAAATTGTGCATTAACCAGTTTAGTCACTTTCAGGGATATGTGGGAAGCAGCCCCTGAGCTTCCTCGTATGTTGCCATTCATTGAGTTCTCCCCTGTCCAGTTCCTTCTTCCAAAGTGCGTCATTTAATATTCATCAGGGTTACATTCCATGTGCCATTGATCCAGCCATCTGACCATTCCATCTGTATTTCTGTAACATAAGACTTCCTCCTCACTGCCAAACCACCGGCCAATCTTTGTATCAAACACAAACTTAGTTGTCGCACTCCCGTCACCCCTGTCTATATTCACAGCTGCATCATTTATGAATACAAAATAATCAGGTTAAAAGATGACACAACACCAGGTTATAGTCCAACAGGTTTATTCGGAGGCACTAGCTTCGAAGCACTGCTTCTTCATCAGGTGGTTGTGCGCTTTGAAATCTCGTGCCTCCGAATAAACCGCTGGACTTTCACCTGGTGTTATAGATTTTTAAGTTTGCCCACCCCAGTCCAACACCAACACCTCCCTATCACAAATAATAAGGGACGCAGCACTGATCCCTGTGATACACCATTGGACACCGGTCTCAGTCACACTAACAGCCTTCAACCACTGCCCTCTGTCTCCTAACAGTAAGGTGATTTGGATGCAACTTGGCAAGTCACGAATGACACCGACCTTTTTGTTTGTTATTCTTTTCCGCTTGACACACTTGCAGAATATCTGGGGAATTCTCCCTAATCTTGCCCTACCAGCAGTTTTCTATGCCCCTGTTTTAGGCAGTTCCCACCAAGTAAGAATTTCCTCATTATTGCGGTCTTAATGGTCTGTCTGTGAAACTGCAATTATTTGCCTTGAATGTGGAACTGACAGCCAGGGAAACGGCCTGTTTATTTCCAACTTGCAAATGTTTTGTGAAGTTTCCAAGTTCCATTGTGACCCTCCTCTCATTCTTTCAAACTCTAAAGAACACAGGCCGAGTTTCCTCATCAGGCAATCTCGCCATCTGAGGGATTAATCTGGACAATGTCCATTGCACTTTTTTGTGGTCAGTATATTCTTTTCTCAGATTGGGTCACCAACACTTTACACAATGGATGTAGGTTTGCTCGCTACATTTCCAGAGGTTTCGTTATCTTACTAGGTAACATCTTCAGTGGACCTCATGCGAAACAATCCTTAAAATTCCTGCTTTCCATTTATATGTTTGGATTTCTTTGTGTTGGTGATGCTTTTCCTGTGGCAAAGTCACTTCCTGTTCCTTTTCTCAGAGGGTGGTTGATGGGGTCTAAAAACTAATAGCACATCGAGTTTCACATCTGTCAGAAATACATATGGATTTTCTCCATTGTTGCTGTTCATTCCTAAATATCCAATATCACATGCTGTATAATAGATTCCAACAGTTTCCAACTTGCAGATGTCAAGTTAATTGTTCGGCAGTTCTCCAAACTATGTCTTCTTCCCTTTATAGATGCTTGGATTCCTTTTCATTAATCTATACTGCTTGGACCACGTTTGCTAACTTCCATTTATCCACAATGGCTTCCAGCCTCTGCAGAATGCACAGGAAAATGAAAAACAGTCATTGACAGTGCAATTAATATTTCTATTGCCGATTTATGCCAGACATTTTAATATGAAGTACATTAGGTTTGTCAGACTTAGCAATGCTCAATCCAGCTACATTCTCAAATACCACCTTGTTACTGATATAAGTTGACTTTATGTCTTCAGTTGCACAAGCCCGACATGATCACTGGGTATTATTGGGTGATTTTGTGGATATTCATCTATGCAGACAGATGCAAAATAACTGGTGATTTTCTTGGCCATTTCCTGTTTTTCACAATAAACTCTCCTCTCCCGATTACAATTTTCCATATTTGACCTTGCTTTTACTTTGTTTCCTTTGAAATACAGATTGTAGATTTATGCAGTGTTTTTGTTCTTGTTTGTTAGCATTCATGTTCTGTTTTTGATTTCCTTATCAATTTCATGGCCCTTGTTTCATTTCCATTTAAAATGGAATGCATCGGGGAGATGCTGGCACCACTATACATTACATATATCCATAATTTACATGAGAATGTACGTGCATGATTTGTAACTTTGAAGGTGACAATAAAATAGGCGGTTACATGGAGAATGACAAAGGTTATCAGAAATTTCAGAACTTACAGCAGTACCTTGATCAGCTGAGGAAGTGGGCCGAGAAATGGCAAATGGATTTTAATGCAGATCAGTGTAAGTTCTTGCATTTTAGAAACTCAAATCAATATCGGAGTTTTATGGTGAATGGCTGGGTCTTAAGGAACGTAGTGGAACAGGGGGGCCTTGGAATTCAGGTGCATGGTTGTCCGAAAGTTGATTCAGAGGTAGACAGGGCAATGAAGAAGACTTTTGACACACTGGCATTTATCAGTCAGGGCACTAAGTAGCGAATTTGGGGAGCTATGCTGCAGAATACGGGGCACGGTTGAGGCCATACTACAGTGTTATGTTCAGTTTTGTTAACTTTGCTATAGGAATGATGTTATTAAACTGGAATGAGTGCAGAAGAAATTTACAAGTATGTTGCCAAGGACTCAAGGCTCTGAGTTATAGGGAGAGGTTGGAAAAGCTAGGTCTTTTTACTTTTGCGTGTATGAAACTGGGGAGAGGATCTTATTGAAGGGTATAAGATCATAACTGGCACGGATAGAGTGAATGCACTCAGCCTTTACTTGCCGGAATTGGACAATCACGGACTCAAGGGCATCAGTTTAAGGTCAGAGGGGTAAGAATAAAAGGGAACCTGAGGAGCAAACTTTTATACACACAGGTTGATACGCATATGGAATGAGCTACCAGCAGAAGTAGTTAAGGTGGGTACATTTCAACATTTAGAATGCATTTTGACATATACAGGATCGGAAAGGATTAGAAGGATACAGGGCAATGGCTGGGAACTGGGGTTAGTGTGAATTGACATTTTGGTGGGAATGGATCAGTTTGAGCCTAAGGGCCTATCGGGCTCTATGACTCTAACAACCGATTGCTTATCTCCCACTGAATGTTATTTTGTATTTTCCCAATTCACTGGAACATGCTTGACCCTCTCGGCTCCATGCTTCCATCATGTTTGACCAAAATGTACAAACATTCTATATTGTATGCAGACGCTGTGTAAAATACAACATATTAATGTCACTATTCCTCCAAAGCTGCATCAGAGCAAGGACATGACCACACAACAAATCCAAAAAAAAACTTGATCTCTAATTTGTTTTCAATACATACTCTTCAACCCATCTGATATACATTTAGGGAATTTATTTTTCACAGCATGAGCAGTCACTTAGTTAACGCAGTTGTGATGCAACTTGAGACCATCCAATAAGACTGCACTATCCATGATATTTGCATGTCTAATTTTCAGAGCATATGACGCTCAGAATTTCTGCAACTGTTTTAGTTTCGATATATAATCCACCATGTTTGCTTGTTCAGGAAAGGGAATAAGGATAACTCTGGGAATGACCAAACAGTCAGTCTTACATCAATAGTGGGAAAAGTATTGCAGGCGTTTCTGAGGGAGTGTATTTACAATTATTTAGAAAATGATAGTTTGATGAGAGATAGTCATCATGGCTTTGTGAGGAGCAGGTCATCTCTCAGAAACCTTATTGAATTCTTTGAAGATATAAAAAAAAACACGTGAATGAAGGTAGACTAGTAGATGTGGTGAACAAGAATTTTAGCAAGGCATTCCCCATTGTAGGGTCATTCAGAAGGTACGGAAGCATTGGGCGCAGAGAAATTTGGCTCTCTGGATATGGGCGTGGCTGGCTCATAGAAGACAGAAGATGATAGTTGATAGAAAGTATTCAGCCTGGATCTCAGTGACCTGTGGTGTTCCACAGAGATCAGCTCTTGGACCTCTGCTCTTTGTGATTGTTATCAATGACTTTGATGAGGAAGTGGACAAGTAGGTTAGTAAGTTTGCCGATGACACGGAGGTTGGTGGGGTTGTGGATAGTATGGAGGCCGATTGTAGGTTGCATCAGGATATTGACAGCATGCAGAGCTGGGCTGATAAGTGGCAGGTAGAGTTCAACCTGATAAAGTGTGAAGCAATTTATTTTGGAAGATTGCATTTCCATAAAGAATAGAGGGTTAAAGGCGTTAGACCAAGACTTCCAGTTTTGATGTAATTGTTACATTCACCTGAGTGTCAGCACAATATGTGTGGTTATCTAGACCAGACAAAATCCACCAAGTTCAGTTATTAAAACGATTTTTGGCTTGCCGTTTGCTCGTAGTTTCTTCAGATGCATTCTGCTGGGTGACCTATGGATTAGTATCTGACCATCCACAGACATGTATAATTTTATTTTGATACTGTTGAATGTGAAGGTACATTTATTGGATATAGTTTCAGAGGGTTTACTGTGAGACACAAAATGCTGCTATAGACTGTCAATTGTAAACGTTTTCACCCAGTGTCTGGTCCAGGGTGCAGATGTACGGAGTCTGGGTAACGTGCCAGTTGTCATCACCATAAGTAACTTTTGCAATGTGATTCTGACACTCCGTGTCCATACATCTGCTCCCTGGGCCAGGCTATGACTGAGGGTGAATTTGTAAGGCATGGTTCCTGGTCAGTCATTGGTATCTAATTTAGACAGAATTTGTACCTACACTGAGAGCAGTGATAGCCTGTTGGCTAGTTTTCTCCTGCTCAAGGTGGATTCCAAATGGTTCTCTGTGAGGGAATATTTCTATGACTGCCCTGACACAGGTTGGAAACTCTCTTCACAGATTCAGGACCAGGCCAATGGCTCTCTGAGTGCTACATGCAATTGTGAGGTCCAGTAGCACTGTACTTGAATTCACCTTTTTGGAATCCACATTTAATGTCGGTCATGATGCAAAGTGATGGGTTCACTGACCTGAACAATAGTCAGGAGATTGCCATGTTTGTGAATTGGGCAATAATAAGGTTGAGCTGCAATTATTCAACTGAATAATAACTGAATTAAAATATAAACATCGAACGACCTTTTATGATACAAAGTAAAGAATGCACATTTTGTTTTGTATCGATAAAGAACATGTCACCTGACTGTGGTGATGATTAAAATTACACATTGAATCTCAGTTTTCAAATGCATACATTGTCGCTCTATCATTTGTAAAATGGTTGACCTCTGACTGATTCAATATTCAGAGTGAGCAAATGATTGAACAATTAAATAGAATTCTTACTCTTACACATTTAAATTTAATCAATCAATTTAATTTCTCGCCTGAAATGTGTGAGCTTCAGTTATTTGCCAACTATTATATTAGTTTTAAAATAATGATAGAAAAGGATAGACTAGATCTAAAAGTTGAAGTTCTAAATTGGAGAAAGGACAATTTTGATGGTATTAGGTAAGAACTTTCAAAAGCTGATGGTGGCAAATGTTCGCAGGTAAGCAGAAGGCTAGAAAATGGGAAGCTTTCAGAAATTAGATAGCCGGAGTCCAGAAACAGTATATTCCTATTAGGGTGAAAGGAAAGGCTGGTAGGTATACAGAGTGCAGAATGACTACAGAAATTGTGGGTCTGGTTAAGAATAAGAAGGAAGGTTATGACAGGTACAGGCAGGATAGATCGAGTGAATCCTTAGAAGGGTATAAAGGCAAAAGGAGTATATTAAAGAGGGAAATCAGGAAGGCAAAACGGGAACATGAGATAGCTTTGGAAAATAGAGTTATGGAGAATCCAAAAGGATTTTACAAATACATTGAGAACAAAAGGGTGAACATGAAGAGAATAGAGCCCTCAAAGATCAGCAAGGTGCCTTTGTGTGGAGCCACGGGAGATGGGAGAGTTACTAAGCGAGTATTTTGTACCACTGTTTACTCAGGAAAAGGACATGGGAGATATAGATATCCGGAGAAATAGATGGTGAGATCTTGGAAAATGTCCATATAACAGAGGAAGATGTGCAGGATGTCTTGAAATGCATAAAGGTGGAAAAAGTCCACAGGACCTGATAGATCAGGTGAAAAGTGAAAGGGTTCAGAAAAGATTTACAAGGATGTTGCCAAGGTTGGAGGCTTTGAGCTATAGCTGGAGGTTGAACAAGCTGGGGCTGTTTTCACTAGAACGTTGGAGACTGAGGGGTGACCTTATAGAGGTTTATAAAATCATGAGGGGCATGGATAGGGTAAATAAACAAGGTATTTCCCTGGCGTGGTGAAGTCCAGAACTAGAGGGCATAGCTTTCAGTTGGGAAGGGAAAAATATTAAAGATATGTAAGGGGCATTTTTTTCACTCAAAGGGTTGTACGTGCGTGGAATGAACTGCCAGAGGAAGTGGTGGCGTTTAGTACAATTGCAACATTTAGATGGCGTCTGGATGGGTATATGAATAGAAAGTGTTTAGAGGGATATGAGCTGAGTGCTAGGACTAGATTGGGTTGGGATATCTGGTCGGCATGGACAAGTTGTACCGAAGGTTTTTTTTTTCCATGCTATACATCTCTTTGACCCTGTGACTGTAATTTGACATGCACTATCAAATAACTAAACCATTTATATTATCAAATTGTTACAGACAATAAGTTGAAAACTTGCTATTTTTAGAATGAATGATAACGAATAAATAATAGTCCAACACAGGGACAGACCCTTCGGCCCTCCTAGCCTGTGCTGACCCAGACCCTCCTATTTTCTAAACCTGCCACCTATTTTCTAAGGGTCTGTACCCCTCTGCTCCCTGCCAATTAATGTTTCTGTCGAAATACATAACGCTATCGTTCCTGCCCCTACCAACTTCGCTGGCCACATGTTCCAGGCTGCTACCGCCCTATGTGTAAAGAACTTCCAACATACATCTGTCCTAAACCTTTCCCCTCTCACTTTAAATTCATGACCCCGAGTAATTGAGTTCCACAATCTGGGGGAAAACGCTTCTTGCTATCCACCCTGTGTATATCTGTTTTGATTTTGTAGACCTCAACCTTTGTCTTGGTAATGAAAATAATCATAATTAACGCAATACTTCTTCATAACCTGCACCGTCCATCCCAGGCAACATCCTGGTGAACCTACTCTGTACCCTACTCAAAGCATCCACATCCTTTTGTTAATGCGGTGACCAGAACTATATGCAGTATTCCAAATGTGGCCTAACCAAAGTCCTATGCAACTGCACTCAACACCTGAACCAATGAAGGACAGCATGCCATTTGCCACCTTGTCCACTTTACTGACCTGTGTTGGCATCTTCACAAAACAATGGACCCGAACACCCAGATCTCGCTATATGTCAATTTTCTCCAGGAAATTTCCGTTTATTGTAAAGTTCACTCGTGAACTGGATCTTCCGGAAAGCATAACCTCGCATTTGCAGAGATTGAACTCCACCTGCCATTTCTGTGCCCATCTCTCCAATGTATCTATATTCTGCTGTATTCTATGATAGTCCCCTTCACTATCTGCTACTCCAACAATCTTGGCAAACTTGCTAATCAGGCAAAAGATACCTTCTTCCAAATCATTGATATATATCACAAACAACAGTGGTCCCAGCACAGATCACTGTTGCACACCACTGGTCATAGGTCTCCATTTTGAGAAATCCCCTTCCACTATTACTCACTGTCTTCTGTTGCTCAGGCAGTTCTCTATCCATCTAGATGGAACACTCTGGACCCCATACGACTTCAACATCTCCGTCAGCCGACCATGGGGAACCTAATAAAACGCCTTACTCAAGTCCCTCAGTATCTTCTCTAGCAGCTTCCCTATCAGGCTCACCAGTCTACAATTACCTGGATTATCTCCGCTATCCTTCTTAAACAAGGGGACAATATTAGCAACTGTCCATTCCTCTGGGTTCTCACCCATGTTCACTTATCCTGCAAAGACATATGTTAAAGCTCCAGTTATTTCCACACTCATATCCCTCAATAACCTGTGGTTGATCTCATCCGGACTTGGGAGCTTGTCTACCTTAATACCTTTCAGAGTCTCCAAACCTTCCTCCCTCTTTATGCCTACTTGACCCAGAGTACTCAGAGATCTATCCCTAACCTCAACATCCGTCACATCCCTTTCCTTGGTGAATACAGATACAAAGTACTCGCTAAGAAACTTACCCATTTTCTCTGACTTCATGCATAACTTTCTTCCTTTGTCCTTGTGTGGGCCAATCATTTCTCTAGTTACCCTCTTGATCCTTATAAATGAAAAGAAGTCTTTGGGATTTTCCTCAAGTCTGTTTGCTAACGATATCTCATGACCACTTTTAGCGTTCTTAAATCCTCGATATTTACTGTGAAATGCAGCTAATGAAAAGAAAATAAACATTTGTTTGTGCCAGTGGGAACTCAGACCTTTTCAAAGTATTTTGTGCCAAAAAATATTTGAAAGCCGTCTCAGTGCAAATAAAAAGCAAGAGAAGAAACCTCTTGGGAAGAGTAATTTTCAGCCACTGTCCCTCCAAAGTACTTCTCAGGTAGAAAAGAGTGAGGGTTTTTAACAAGGGCACAACAGTAACTATGGGTGGTCTGAACATGCAAATAGTCTCAATTAATCAACTGGACAGTGATATCCTTGAATAAAGATTTATAGAGTGTATGAGAGATTATTTCTGCGAGTAGAACGTCTTGGAAACAACCAGACAATGGGGCGGCACGGTGGCTCAGTGGTTAGCACAACACCAGGGTCCCAGGTTCGATTCCAGCCTCGGGGGACTGTCTGCGTGTCGATTGTATATTCTCCTCCCTATTTGCGTGGGTTTCGCACCCCCCCCCCCCAACAGTCTAAAGACGTGCAAATCAGTTGAAGTGGCCATGCCAAATTGGTCATAATGTTAGGTACATTACTCAGAGGGAAATGGGTCTGGGTGCTCTACTCTTCGGAGAGTCGGTGTGGGCCTGTTTCCATACTGTAGGGCATCTAATCTAAGTTTGATTGGATATTATGTAACAAGGAAGGATTTGTGGATGAGCTTTGCCTTGGAAAGAGTGACCACAACATGCTGGAGTTTCACATTCAGATTGAAAGAGTAATGACAGAGTCGTACATGAGAGATTCAGTGTTAGTCAATGATAATTATGCTGGCCTAAGGAAGGAATTGCCTGAGGTGATCTTGGGGGTGGAGGGGACGGGGTGGGGGTGAAGAGAGTAAAAAACAATCAAAGGCAGGACAACTGAAAAAATTTGGCAAACAATTAGGGAGATGCTAAAGACCGCAGAGGAATTCATTACGAACAAAAATCATCCCTATCTCGTTAAGGAAATAAAAGATAACATGAAGGAAAATCCCAGTGCATATCATACTGCACAAGTTAGTCACAGTGTGGAGGATTGGGCAAGTCAGTGGCCTCGTGGTGTTATCACTAAATTCTTACGTGTTAAACCCAGATAATGTTCGAGTGACCTGGGTTCAAGTCCTGCCACAGCAAGTGGCGGAGCTTAAATTCAAATCTGGAATTAAGAGACTGATGGTGGTTATGAATCGATTGCCAAGCAAAACTCACCTGGTTCCTCATGTCCTTTAGGGAATGAAACTGCCGTTCTACCGTAGATTCACCACTCTCAGGCTGGAGACTTTTCTCCTTATCTCCTTTCTGAAGATTTCCTCTTGACTCTCAGGCTATGTCGTTAAGTCCTTTCTCTCCTAACAGTGGAAGCATCTTCCCAACATCCACTCTGACCAGGCAACCAGTATTCTGTATGCTTCAATTAGATCCACCTTCATCCTTATAAACTCCAGCGAGTATAGACCCAGAGACCTCATATGTTAAGCTTTTCATTCGGAGGACAATTCGTATGAAGCCCCTCTGAACATACGCCGGGGTGGTACATCCTTCCTGAGTTGTGGGGCCGAAAACGGTACACAATACACCAAATGTGGTCTGACCAGAGTCTGATAGACCCTCAGAAATCCATCGCTGGTGTAATATTCAAGTCTTCTCAAAATAAATGCCACCACTGCATTTGCCTTTCTGACCAGATTAACCACATGAAATAATAATCTTACGATGGACAATAATAAATTTACCATGGAGTTATAAAAATGAACAATGATTAAAGCATGCTGGGAAGTAGAACTCCACCTTGACCAAAGTCTCTGTGCTCATGCACATGCTGCAGAAGCCAGACAGACTGCAGCTCCCCACAAATAGTTGCAAAGAAACCTGAAGCAACAGAAGTTGGACCTGAATGGGATGATGGAATGTCGCACTTGGGCCAAAAATGTGACAACACTTTGTTGAGTCTGATTGATCAGAGTAAATGAACCTGATCATTTCATTGGCAGATCCTCCACACCCTCCAAAAAGGTGTGAAGACTCGGAAGGATAAGAATCACCGTAAAGCCCCTCAGAGAGTGGTAACTCGAGAATAACCACTGAAAGAGAAGACGCCTCCAAGACCATCACAAGAACAAGACGACTTCACCACGTGGAGTCCGGTCATCGTCTAGTGGGGTGGTATGTGATCATCCAAAGTTAAGTGAAACCATAAGATAATTTGTAGTGTTTTGCATTACGTTATAGTGCGTTTTATTGTTCTAATATTAATTGTGTTCAATCAACAAATATTATTGTTTATAAGAGTTGACTCAATTCTTTTGATGAATGTAAGATTTCAAACACATTGTGCGGCAGACACACCACCTTCCTAACTACTGACTCAACTTGCACGATTACCTTGAGACAATCCTGGACTGGAACTCCCAACACTCTTTGTACTTCAGACTTCTGAATTTTCTCCCCAAATATAAAATAGTCCATGCCTCTTTTCTTCCTACTAAAGTGCATCACCGTGCAATTTCTCAGGTTGTATTCCATCTGCCACTTGTTTGGCCACTCTCCTACCCTCTTTAAATCTTTCTGCAGCCTCCCTGCCTCCTTAATGATACCTGTCCCACTACCTACCTTTGCATCATCTAAAAGTCTCGCCGGAGTGCCCTCAGTTCCTTCATCTAAATTGTTCATGTACAAAGTAAAAAGTTTTGGTTCCCTTGCAGAACACCAGTTGTCATCGGCTGCTATCCAGAGAAGGACCCTTTTATTCCCACTCTCTACTTTCTGCCAGACAGTCCAGTTTCTGTACACCTTGCCTCTGACACCATGGGGCCTTATCTTACTCAGCATCCTCCTGTGAAACACCTTGTCAACGTCCTTCTTGAAGTGCAGATAGATAACATCCATTAGCTCTCCTTGGTCTAACCTTCTTGTTACATCCTCAAACAATTCTAACAGATTCATGAGCATGACCTCCGCTTGAAAAAACCATACTGACTTCGCCCTACTTTACCATGCACCGGCAATTATTCACAAATCTCATCCTTCACAATCAGTATATAATTTTCAGCCTTTGGCCTTATTCCCCTTTGAAACAGGGTGTCAGTGAGATCCAAGATGGCGGCGACCAAATGGTATGAGTCTGCAGCCTTGGCCATTCTACATCAGACTTTATAATTTAACGCTTTTTAAATGACCAAAGGTAAAGGCACTCGCTGTTTACAAAGGCAGAGACCCCTGCCCACACCATGTCCCCCCACCTCGCAGCAAGGTAGACGTCTGCGGCCGCCGCGGGGGACTCACCTGCAGAGGCGAGCCTGATCTCGGAGCTTGTTAAACTCCTAGAAAAGATTGATGAGTCCATTGAAGAGACTCAGTCCAGGTGGGAGTCAGTCTCGGTCATGCTGCAGAAACATGACGGAGAGATCGAGAAACTCGGGCAGAGTGTCTGAGATGCAGAGCAATGGACCACGGCCTCCGAGAACACTGCTGAGTTATCCATGGGTCAGGTCTGGGCTCTGGAACATCGAGTCCCGACCTTAGAGGAACAGATTGACGAACTCGAAAGTCGAGGTCATCGGAAAAATATTCGATTACTGGGCCTTCCCGAATGGGAGGAGGAAGCCCGGCGTTTTGCTTTCCTGAAGCAATGGCTCCCACAGATGCTGAAACTGGAGTCAGAGCTGGGCCGGGTGTGGGTTGAACAGGACCACCGGGTTACTGTGCGCCGGCCCGGGTCGGACCATCGCCCCCGCCCAGTCCTAGTTCAACTTCAACATTACAGGGAAAAACAGATGCTGCTCGAGACCTCCAGTGTTGGGGAAGGATCCCCATGCCATGATATACAAGGGCTCCAGGATAATGTGGTCTGAAAGAGGAAGGCATTTGATGAGGCGAAGATGGTGTGGTGGTGGAGAGGTGGGTTAGCTCCCATCCTTATAACCTCTGTCTTGTAAGGTATTGGAATTTATTTACTCTACTTTGTAATGCCTGGGCCGAGGGCATGGTTCTGGCTGGGGAATGTTATGGTGGGATTACTGGAAGCTAGTAGTGCCCCTTGTGAACAAGGGGGACAGTATCCTTTTAAATATGTTTTGTGCCATTTGTTTTTAGGAGTAGTTCTCAGTTTTTTAAAATTTCGCTGCTTAAAGAGTGTTTACGTGTGAATCGTTTTTGGTTTTTCGTCAATGTCTTTTGGGTGGGGTTAGTCTTCCTGCGGGGTCTCGGGCTTGCTTGGACGATCATGGCTAGCCATTCATTTAGGTGGTGCACCGGGAATGTCAAGGAGAGCCACTCACCAATCAAAAGGAAAAAGATATTATCAAGTCTTAAAAAAGAAAGGGTGGATGCAGCATTTCTACAGAGACGCATTTACTTGATAAGAAGCATTCGAGGCTGAAATAGGGTGGATTTGGCCAGGTGTTCTTTTCATCTTTGAGCTCAAAAAGTAGATGAGTAGCCATTCTTATTCAGACGAATCTTCCCTTCCAAATGCTAAGCCAATAAAAGATGAGTCTGGATGGTATATAATGATTAAAACCCTAATATATGGAGAAGAATATGGGATTTTGATTATCTATTGCCCCCCGGCGCACTCTTTTAAATTTGTGATGGAAGCGTTCTCCAAGTTGATGGGTCTCGGGGTGCACCACACAATTATAGGGGGAGATTGTAATTGTATCATCAACCCAGCGGTGGGCAGAATACCTAATATCTCTGCGGGCGTATCTTTGAGCTCTAGGCAGTTGGTGGATCTGAGTAGGGAGTTGGGGCTAGTAGATGTGTGGAGGTGCCTTCACCCTGACGGTAAAGACTTCGATTTTTATTCTAATCCACACAAGTGCCATACCTGAATCGATATGCATCTGTCCCCTCGACACTTTTGAAGTCAATATTGCTTTGTAAAGTGGTAATATAACTATTTCCGACCATGCCACAGTATATATGGAGGTTAAGACTAGTGATAATGAGATATCTTCCCGACGTTGGCGTATGGACGTTTCCTATTGAAGGATAGTAAGTTCATAAAATATTTCTCACAGGAATTTAAAACCTTTTGGGATATCAACTCCAACACGGCCAGTAACTCTTCGGTGATGTGGGAGACTGGTAAGCCCTGTGTGTGAGGCTTGGTTATCTCATATTCTGTGCCCCGGAAAAGACAAAAGGGAGAACAACAGGGTGTGCTCGAGGTTCGCCTGAAGGTGGCTGAGACAGTGTATTTGGATAAACCCTCCAAAACTAAACTACAGCGGATCACAGCCCTTTGGGAAACTTTGAATACCACACTTACTCAAAAAGCTATTACTCGCGAAGCAGAGATTATTTGAATATGGTGACAAGCCTGGCAGGTTATTCCTGAAGAAGGGCTTATGCCCGAAACGTCGAATCTCCTGTTCCTTGGATGCTGCCTGACCCGCTGCCTTTTTCCAGCAACACATTTTCAGCTCTGGCAGGTAGCTAGCATACCTTGCGAGAGAGTAAAAGGCTCCCCAAGCCATTACATCTTTAGAAAGAGTGGTGGTACCCTGACTTGTGATGGTAAAAAGATCAATGCAGCCTTTAGAAAGTTATATTTCGAATTGTATAGGTCACAGGACTGTGAGGATAGAACAAGGAAGATAGAGTCATTATTTAAAAAAAAATCTTGCCCTCCCGGGCCTAACCTGGTAGAAGGTGTTGTTCTTGAATGCCCACCTAGCAACCCAGGAAATACAGGAGACAGTGAGGCAGCTCAGAGTGACAAAGCGCCCAGACCAGATGGATTCCAGGCTGAGTTCCATAAAGAATTGATTGGGGAATTAGTCGGGCCACTTATAAATATATATAATTATTCAGATAATCAGGGCTGCCTCTTGTCTTCTCTGAGAGAAGCAAATATTTTCTCATTCTGAACAAGGAAAAGGCCCCAGATGACTGCTCTTCATATCGACCTATATCCTTGTTGAATGTGGATTTTAAAAATCTCTCAAAAGTGTTGTCATTAAGACAGGAGAGGGTTTTGCCATTCATTATTGAAGAAGGCCAGATGGGGTTTATAAAGGGTCGCAAATCAACGAAGAACATTAGAAGAGTCTTAAATATGGTACAAACCTGCCAGCAGGGTGCAATACCGGGATTAGTTGTCTCCCTAGAGACAGAGAAGGCATTCGCTCAGGTAGAATGGCCATATCTCGTTTATACGCTGGAACGGTTTGGTGTTGAGAGGTCTTTACTTAATAGGTTACAGTATTATATAATGATCCTAAAGCAACGGTGATCACCAACAGTTAAAGTTCACATAGCTTTCGCGTTGGCAGAGATTGTCGTCAGGAATGCCCTCTCTCACCATTATTATTTTCGCTAGTGATTGAGCCGTTGGTGGAATCTGTATGAGCTGACCTTAATATAAAGGCTCCGAAGGTTGGATCAGGTCAGCACAAAATTACTCTCTATGCAGTTGATGTCCTCCTTTTCTTAAATGATCCATTGACATCTGTGCCCCGCTTAATTCAAGTGATTAAATTATTTGGTATGTCCTCAGGTTATAAAATCAATTTGTGAAATCAGAGGCCATGCCGCTGGGAGTTCTTGCTAGTATATCCAATTTTCCGGATGAATCCCGTGTTGCATTTCGGTGGTCACTGGAGTTTTTCTTTACTTAGGTATTTTCAATACTCCAGCATTTCATCAGCTATATAAAGTCAATAATAAACATTTATTGGAGAAATTATGATAGGGCCTTCAACTCTGGGAGGTTCTCCCGATATCCTGGCTAGGTAGAATAGCTTTGTTCAACATGATTATCCTACCTCGCCTTTTATACAGTATGAAAATGCTCCCCTTGATGCTGCCGAGATAGGCGCTGCGTAAGCTTTATGGTTGGCTCGGCTCCTTTATTTGGAGTCATAGACGGCCCCTTAATACATCAGAAAAGCTACAGCTTTCATAAGTAAGGAGTGGGCTGGATTTCCCAGATTTCAGAAGGTACCAATTGAGCTCTCTATTATCCAACATAGCTGATTGGGTTTCTTGTGACCCACAATAAATCTGGTTAGATAATGAGGCCTCCCTGGCAAAATATTCCCTGATCAATCTACTATTTATGGACAAGGTGAGAGTTATTACGGATCATTGTAAAAATCCTACTGTATTAAATACAATCAAAGCCCCACCACCATACCCCTATAGTGGGACTGCTGGGATTCCAGCCATGGCTGACTGATGCTGTATTCAGAACCTGGGAGTCCAGAGGAATCTCCTGTTTGGGAGACCTGTTCAATGGGGATGTCATAATGCCCTTCAAACAGCTTCGTCAGAAATTTGGGCTGCCTAGTAAAGATCTTTTTCAATATTTTCGAATAGGAGACTTTATACAAAAGAAGACCACATTGAGAATTAATCCACATAAATCGGATAGGGAAAGGACGGTGCTTCGGCCGGTGGGTCCGCCCGTAGCCAGTACTCTCTACCACAAACCATTTAATAAGGTATCAAAAGACATGGAACCGTTATATAAAACCTAGAGTCAAGAATTTGGGATGGAAATCTCCTTAGAGATGTGAGAGGACATCTGGGAAAACGCCAGGGAGATGTCTATCTGTAACAAATCTCAGGCTATCCAATTGAAGTTACTTCATTGGGCTCAAATGGCACCTGAGTGACTTGCAAAGTTCAAGGCAGGAACATCTCTAATGTGTCCTACATGCAAAATAGAAGTTAGTGCTCTCACGCATAGTCTGAGGACATGCTGTAAGATCCGCATGTATTCAGTCAGAGTAGTGAATGCCTTGGCAAAGATTATGGGTACTGAGATTGGGTGGGATCCAGCGCCTCTACTTCTGGGCCCCCCAAATTTCCTTTCTTCGGATGTATACGGGAGGAAATTATTGATTATCCTTTTCTTTTGTCCGGGCAAATATATTTTAGTGAATTGGATATCATAAGGTCCCCGTGGACTTCCAAATTGGCAGAGGCTTGTCATGGAATATATCCCCCTTGACTTCCTTACAAATATGGTGAACCAAAATACGGAATTATTTTGTAGAACATTGCACACCTTTTTGAACTACATTGACACAGATATATCAGCCATATTGTTCAGGGCCTTTGCTTAGCCATGGGGATGGTTCTGGCTGGATCGGGGGTTCCTGGGAGGTGGAATCCTGCATCAATACGGGTTCTGTTATGACTTAATATAATTTTTAAAACATATGTATCTAGTTATTTATTTACTTATTTATTTTCTTTTCTCCTTTTGTTTAGTCTTAGTAATGTAGGATATCCTATTTTATGGTTTGTTAATTTGGAGAATCGATTAGTAGTTTGTTTTTAAATTCTATATTGGGGTTGTTATTATATTGTAAAGCAGAATGAAGGAACAGGATGGGCCAAATTTTAACTAAAACTGTAGATCAGCAAAACCATTTGTGACAGGAAATTGTGGGAAAGAGTAAATTATGTTTTTTATTAATGGACAAAGTCTCTGCAACAAGGTAGATGGATTTGTGGCACAGAGATAAAAGAGATTTTGACACCAGAGAGATGTGGTTACAGGGCGAACAAAAGGTGGACATAAATATTCAATGTTTCGCAACATTGTGCAAACTCAGGCAAAATGGGTAACACTAACAATAATGGGTAAGACGGGCATTACAGAGAAAGCATTTGGTCTCAGATCATGAAGTAGAGTCAGTCTGAATGTAACCTCTGGCTACTCCTTGCCAAGGACACAAGCAGCAGAACAGTTTTAGACCACTGAACAGCATTCCCTTGCTAATCACTGCATTACACAGGAACTCATTGGAATTTTTAATAAAGGAATGGTGAACATTTATTGAAATTTCAATATTCGCAAAGTCTGGGACAGTCACACGGACAACAGTGATATTGGAAGAGGAGTTCAGAGAATTTTTTTCAGTATTTCTTAGAATAACACATTGTGCAACCGGCGAGGGACGTAACTGTCTCAGAGCGACTGTTGTGTGAGAAAACTTAGTGAATGAGTTATGTCATTCTGGAGAGATCCTCAGGAAAATTGTGATAAAGTGCAGTTTAAAGAAAAATAAAGTTTTCAAGTAAATCACAGAAAGGACAAGCTACAAATAGAAACAAAAATAGCCAATTACATGGGTTTGAGAGGAAAACTGACCAAGGTAAATAGGCTACACAGACTGAAATATGTGTGTCTGGAAATGAACTGTGGAAAACATTTGAATGAACAGTGTAAAACACTCAACAAAAGGACATTCCATTGAAACAGACAAAAACTCAGCAAGAAATCCCCACCGGTCCCTCACTCAGGACAAAATGGATCATATTAGATTAGGAAGCTGAGAAGATCACCACAAAATACTTAAAATCCTCAAGTGAGAGTTTTAGAGTAAGTTTTAAAGGGATTGCAATGGGTCTGCTAGCAGGAGGAGGGCAATGGGAAGAGGAAACATTGTCAAGGTTTATTGATACGTTAGGAACAGGGAGAGATGAAGATGCTGGAGGTAGTGAGAGAGTTACAGAGAGTGGTCAGGGCCTGAACGGTGTTACAAAGCCAGTACGAATTACTGCAGCTGGAGGGGTTTGCAGAGGTAGGGAGGGACATATTTATTTTTATTTATTCATTCATGGGATGTGGGTGTTACTGCCTGGACCAGCATTCTTTGACCCCATGCTAATTACCCAGAGATTGTTGGTGGATATATATACTTTGCTGGACTCAGGTGAAGTGTTGAATGACTTGGCGGATCGCAAATGTGGTTCCTTTGTTCAAAAAGGACAGCAGGGATAGGCCAGGTAATTACAGAGCAGATAGTCTGACAGCAGGGGGAGGGAAATTATTGGAATGAATTATGAGGATGAATCCACACTTGCAAAGATAAGGATCAACTTGGTTTAGTCATCACAGATTTGGCAGAGGAAGGTACTGTCTGAGGAATTCAGTTCAGGTTTTTGAAATGGTGCTGAAGTATATTGATGAAGGCAGTGCAGATGATGTGGGTTACACGGACTTGAATAAGTCCTTTGATAAGATGCAAAATGTAAGGTTGGTCCAAAAGGACTGGGTTCCAAGGCAGGTTGGCAAATTGGATGCAAAACTGGTGGGTAGAATACTTTCACCAACGGGTGTACACAGGGATCTGTGCAGGAACCATTGACCATTAATGACTCGGATGTGAAAGCAGAAGGTATCATTAGTAGGTTTGCAGATGATATGAAAGGTGAGGGTGTTATCCACAGTGAGGGGGATGGTCTCCGTCTGCTGTTCGATGTCGATCAGATGAAAATCTAAGCAGAGTTCAGTTCTGATTGAAGTGAGGTGATACTCTGTGGGAGGTACGATAAGCGAAGGACAGACATAATGAATGGTAGGACTTTGCGGAGTACTGAGGAATACAGTGACCTTGGTGGACAAGTTCATAGATCCCTGAAGGTGTCAGCACAGGTTTACAGGGTGGGAAAGGCACCTCAACTGGGAGCGGGAGAGGGACCCACATCCTGCTGGGGTGAATTGCTAGAGATGCTTGAGAGGACATAACCTAGTCTGGCAGGGTGTTGGACCTTAAATAAACGTAAGGCCAGAAAGAAGATTGAGACTGGTACACGTGTTAAAGACAGCAATTTCAGCAGATAAGCCAGGCAAGAACATAGCAGGCAATGGGGGAAAACTGATGATTCAACTGCATTTATTTCAATACAAGGGGCCTGACAGCTAAGGAAGATGAACTCAAGGCATGGATTGGAACATGGGACTGGGATATTATAGTTATTACAGAAACACAGCTGAGGGAGGGGCAGGACTGGCAGTTCATTGTTTCAAGGTAGAGATGCTCCAGGAAGGGGAGGCAGGAGAGGACGTGTGGTGGTGGGTTTTGATTGTATGAATCATCCCAGCAGGACTTAGAGAGGATATTCCTGTGGGATCGCCCAGTGAAGCTATGTTAGTGGAACTGAGAAATAAGAATGGGTCATCACGTTGATACGATCTGACTGCTGACCCCGAATAATCCATGGCAGACTGATGAACAAATGTATCGGGACATCTTAAATATCAACCATAATAATGGGGCTGTTATGGTAGGGTTTTTGAACTTTCCAAACCAAGACTGGGACTGCCAGTGTTCAGTGTTTGCAAGGGGAGGCATTTGGTAATTGTGTTCCAGGATCTCCCAATCAATATGTAAATGGCCTGAAAAGAGAAAGGGGTAAAACCTGACCTCCCCTTGGGAATCATGGTAGGGAAGGGGACTGAGATGTGAGTGGGAAAGCATTTTGCCAAAGTGACCACAGTTCTAGTAGTTTGAAAACAGCTTTGGGAAAGGACAGGCCTGGTCCACAAGTGCAAGTTATAAAATGGAGCCTGACCAATCTTGATCGTATTAGCCAGGAACTTTCAAAATGTGATTGGGGAAGGGAATTATTTACAGGGAAAGGGAAGTTTGGCAAGTGAGAATATCTTTAAAGTGAGATAAACTGATCGACTAGCGCCAGCATTTTCCTGTGTGTGTGCAGCTCAATGCTGACAGCATTCGGAAACACTGGCTGTCTATTGAGGGTCTGGTCAAGGAAAAGGGGACACATGTCAGGTATAGCCAGCTGGATCAAGGGAATCCCTGAGGATATACAGGGGCTGTAGGAATACACTTTGAGTCGAAAACAGGAATGGAGAAAGGCTCAATGAAATAGCCTCAGCAGAGAAGGAAAGGGGAATCCAAAAGTGATTGTATCAGTATATTAGGAGTGCATAAGGAACTCAGGACAAAATAGTATCCATTAAAGATCAATGAGGCCATCGATGTGTGGGACTGCAGGATATTTGCTAAGATCCTAAACAATTTTTTCACTCCAGAACTTACTGAGGACAAAGACTGGGGAACTCAGGGAACAAGAGTAATACATGAGACCACATTCGGAGTCCTCTGCAATTTCAGTCTCCCTGCTACAGGAAGGGTGTTGTGAAACTAGAAAGGGCTTAGAAAAGCTTTACAAGATATTGCCCGGGTTGTTGCTGAATAAGCTGGGGTTACTGTCACTGGAGAATCGGAGACTTAGGGATGACCTTACAGAGGCTTATATGAACATGAGCGGTATGAGCGGCATTGAGATTGCACAGACATTTGCGAGGCCTGTTCTGCAATACTCTGTGCAGTTCTGGTTGCCCAGTTATAGGGAGGATATTATTAAGCTGCAGGGGATTCAGAAGAGATTTACCAGGATATTGCTGGGTATGGAAGGCTTGGGTTCTGAAAAATGGCTGGATAGGCTGAGTCTTTTTTCACTGGAGCCTGGAGGTTGAGACATGATACTATAAAGGTTTATGAAAAAAATGAGGTATATAGATCCATTTAATGGTAGCTGCCTTTTCCGCAGGATGGGAGAGTCTCAAGAGAAGGGGCCACATTTTTAAGGTTAGAGGAGAGAGATGTTCAAAAAAAAGATATGGGGCAATTTGCTACACCGAGGGTGGTTTGAGTGTGGAATGAACTTCCTGAGAAAGGGGTTGATGTGGGTACAATTACAACACTTTAAAGATATTTGGATAAACAGGTGAATAAGGAAGGGTTGGAGTGCTATGGGCCAGCAACAGGCAGCTGGGAAGAGTTGAGTTTTAGATGATGGTGGGTATCAGCTGAAGGGTCAGTTTCCATGCTGTATGGCTCTATGACAAGAATATGGTTTTATTCCATTATTGAAGAAAGGATCAGGGCTGGGTCCACTAATGTGCATCATCTACATAAATGATTTGGTTGAAAATATAGAAGTGATTGTGCGTAAGTTTGTTGATGATCAAATTAATGGTGTAGTGGGCAGTAAATACGGTTATCAAAGGGGATCTTGACCAACTGGGTCAGTGGACCAGGCAATGAAAGATGGAGTTTAATTCAGGTGTTGGATTTTGTTAAGACAAACCATAGAGGACTAATACAGTTAATGGAAGGGCTCTGGCCAGGGTTGTCGAATAGAGAGAAAGAGAGAGAGAGAGAGAGAGAGAGAGAGAGCGAGAGAGAGAGAGAGCGAGCGAGAGAGACCAGGGGGTGCAAGTTTCATTGTTCTTCAGAAGTGGCATACCGGATGGACAGGGTGGGAAAAGCGACATTTGGCAAATTTGCCGTCATTGACAGATGAATCCTCGGGGTGGCCCTAAGAATGGTGAATAGCCAAGGGTAGGTGAGTCCAAAACTCGAGGATATAAACGGGACGTGAGAGAGCAAGGATTTGAAGGGGGAGCTGACGGGGAACATTATCCACAGAGGATGGTGCATAGATGGAACAGACTGCCTCAGGCACATGGGAGAAACAAGAACAATTACAGCATGGAACAGATATTTGGGAGGTACATTGAGAGGAGAAGGTTTGAAGAGATAAGGGCCAAAAGCAGGCAAATGAGACTCATTCAGTTGAGGTAACATGGGCAGCATTGAGGAGTAGGACCACAGGTTCTGTTTCCGTGCTGTATCACTCTGTATCCAGGTAAAGAGGATTAGTGTACCAAAATAAGGCATGTTGTAGACACTGAAGCAAGTTACAGAGATAGGGATGGTAGTCTGGAATGCAGTACATCTCAAATATGTGGAGGGACTATCGGGAAGGGAGGAGGTTACAGGGACAACTACTGTTATAGGAGTTAAAAATGACTGAAGACACTGGTGCACAAGCCATGCACAGATACAGTGTTGCAGAGTAGTGAGTCTTAATACAGTGTTGGAGGGAGAACACAGAACAGAAAGATCCCAGGCAGCATTCACACCCTCTCGTGGGAGGCCTGCTTTCCCCTCTGTTGTCCTGATGCTCACTAAGACAGCACAGGCCTGGACTGATAACTCTGAACTCCCGATGCTGTCTCAGTGCAACTTAAGTTAAAGTAGATGTGATGATTGAGCATGGGGTGTGTCTATACTGTGCTCCCCATCAAGCACTGTATCTATATCATGTATTGTTAGCCGATGTTTGCAGCCCTCCCATTGCTCCCTGCTCTGTGCACTGTGAGTGATCTTACCTCACTGCAGGATTTATTGAAGGCTCCAGATCTCCCTGCCCTTTGTCTCTCTGGCTGACCGACCAT
This sequence comes from Hemiscyllium ocellatum, assembly GCF_020745735.1. Taxonomy (NCBI): domain Eukaryota; kingdom Metazoa; phylum Chordata; class Chondrichthyes; order Orectolobiformes; family Hemiscylliidae; genus Hemiscyllium; species Hemiscyllium ocellatum. The sequence continues at coordinate 203,133 of NW_026867794.1, forward strand.
CTTTAATAAGGTGATGGATGAGACACACAGCAGTTGGGAAGTCTATTGAGTCAGGAACTTCCTGAGTACCTACAGGAGACAGAGAAATAGACAGAATGGAAAATTAGACTGATGCGGTGAGGGTTACACAAGGAGAATGGCAATGAACCCCACAGATATCTGGAAAATCCCAAGCTCCATCCCTGGCCTGTGCTGTTGCGTCTCTCTGGAGTGGAGAATTCTGTTGGCCCAGGATCTGGAGTAGCTGCAAGAGAGAGAGACACTGACAGAGGCAGCAATTAGACCCACACAGTGAGGGATACCACATGGAGAGAGACTGAGTGATATCACCGGAGTGCTGGAAGACTTCAGGATCACACAATCATGTTGGAAGAATGGGTTTAGCTTCATGTATCAGTGCTCAGGGATGAACAACCAGTGAGCAGGTGAAGTGATGACCCAGTAACATTATTGTTAGGGCATTTGTCCAAAACCTCAGTTAGTGCTCAGGGGAGGCAGGTTTGAATCCAATCATAAGATATGGTGGAATTTAAAATCAATAATTTTAAAAATAGCAATTAACAATCCATAAACAAATATGAAACCATTGCTGATGTACAAAAATCATAATCCCTTAGATTAGACTTTGTACAGTGATACTCTGATATTGATGAGGGCAGTCCAGATGATGTGGGTTACATGGAGTTCATTAAGGTCTTTGACAAGGTCCCACACGGAAGGCTGGTCCAAAAGGGAAGATCCCATGGGATCCAAGGTCAGTTGGTAAAGTGGCTCCACAATTGGTGGAGGGTTGGTTTTGTGATTGAAAGCCTTTGCCCAGCGGGTGTACCACAGGGATCTGTGCAGGAGCCATTGCTGGACATTATGGACATTAATCACTCGGATGGGAAAGCAGAAGGTAACATTAGTAGGTTTGTAGATAACATGAAAGGTGAGGGTGTTGTCCATGGTGAGGGGGATGGACTCAGGCTGCAGTCTAATGTCCATCAGATGATAAACTGAGCAGAGTAATGGCAGACAGAGTTTACTTCTGATCACTGTGAGGGAATGCACTGTGGGAAGTCTAATAAATGAATGATATCCATCATGAATGGTCGGTCCTCCTGGAGTACTGAGGGACACAGGGACCTTGGTGGGCAAGTCCCTGGATGTCTGAAGGTGTCAGCACAGGTAGACAGGGCTGGGAAGGCACCTGAACTGGGAGCAGGAGGGGGACCCATATCCTGGTGGGGAACGTTGCTGGAGCTGCTCGAGAGGATTTAAACTTGTCTGGCAGGGCTGTGTGACTCCAAACAGTCGTAAGGCCAGAAGGAAATTTGAGGCTGGTACAGATGTTGTAGAGAGCAATATAAATAGACAAGGCAGGCACGAACATAGCAGACAATGAGGGAAAACGGGTGGATTAAACTGCAGTTATTTCAATGCAAAGGGCCAGACAGATAAGGCAGATAAACCCAGAGCATGGATGGGAACATGGGATTGGGATACCATAGGTATTACAGAAACACAGCTGAGGGAGCGACAGGCCCAGCAGCTCGATGTTCCGGAGACAGATGCTGCAGGAAGGATAGAACAGGAGGCAAAACAGGCGGAGAGCTGGTGGTTTTGACTGGGGGAAACATCCCAGCAGGACCTAGAGGGAGTATTCATGCAGGATCGCCCAGTTAAACGATATTAGTGGAACTGAGAAATAAAAATTGGCCATTAGTTTTCTATGGTCGGACTACAGCGATAGGCAATGGGAGATGAAGGAGCAAATATGTCAGGAGATTTCAGATATCTCTTAGAATATTAGGGTTGTAATGATAGGGGATCCTAACTGTTCCAAACCTGGACTGGGATTCCTACTAAGTTAAGCATTTGGATGAAAGGAATTTGTTAAGTGTGTTCCTGAAACTCCCAGTCATTATGTAAGTGGCCCAACTGGAGAATGGGACTAAAGCTGACCTCCCCTTGGGAAACAAGGTCGGGAACGGGACTGAGGTGTTAGTGGGGGAGCCCTTTGGAAAGTCACCACAATTGTATTCGTTTGAAAATAGTGATGGAAAAGGAAAGGCCTGGCCCACAAGTTCAAGTTATTCAATGGAGCAAGATAGTATTGGACAGGAATTTTTAAAGTAGATCTGGGGAGGCGATTTGCAGGTATGTGGATGGGTGTATGACTAGCAAAGATTTAGAGGGATATTGGCAAAACTTGTGGCAAATGTGACTAGAAACGTCATGCAGGAGTTGGTCTGAAGGGCCTGTTTCCATGCTGTATATCTCTATGACTCAATGTCTTGAAATGAGTCCACATTATCGAAGAGGAGGTGCTGGAGGGTTTAAAACACAAAGGTAGATAAATCCCCAGGACTTGATCAAATGTAGCTCAGGACATTGTGGGAAGCTGGTGAAGACATTGTAGGGCCCCTAGCAGAGATATTTGTACCATAGAGAGATGCATGTGATAGGCTGATAGACTGGAGGGTGGCATTGTGGACAGTGAAGGTGGTTTTCTGAGATTACAAAGGGATCCTGATGAAATGTGTGAATGGCTGAAAAACTGTAGATGGAGTTCAATCTGAATAAATGTGAGGGAATGCATTTGGTACAACAAACACGGGCAGGGCTTATACAATTAATAGTAGGACCTTCGGTAGTGTGTTGTAGAACAGAGGGACCCCGGGGTTGAGGTACATAATTCTTTGAAATTTGCAACATGGAGAGACAGGATAGTTTAAAAAAAGGTGCTTGCCTCATTTGCCTTCACTGCTCAGTCCTTTGGATATAGGAGTTGGAAGCCATATTGAGATTATACAGGCCATTGGTGAGTCCTCTTCTGGAATACTGTGTCCAGTTCTGGTCGACCAGTTATAGGAAGGATATTATTAAGCAGGAAAGGGTTGGGAGGAGATTTACTGGGATGTGGCTGGGTATGAAAGGCTTCAGTATAAAGAAAGGCTGAACAGGTTGGTATTTTTCACTGAAACCTGAATGTTGACAGATGACCTCATAGATGTTTATAAAATCATGAGGAGGATAGATCGAGTTAATGGGAGTTGTCTTTCCCATGGACAGGGGAGTTTCAAGGCAAGGCATTACATTTCTCAGTTTAGAGGAGAGACATATAAAAAAAAGACATGAGGAGCACATTGTTACACAGAGGATGGGTTGTGTGTGGAATGAACTTCCCAAGGAAGGGGTGAATGTGGGGACGTTTACAATGTTTAAAAGACATTTGGATTAGGGCAGGAATAAGAAAGGTATGAAGGAATATGATCCAGGAACAGGTAGGTGGGATGAGATCAGTTTTAGAGTATGGTTAGTGTTAACCGAACAGTGTGGTATGACTCTCTGACTATGATTATAATGTTGTGTCATTAATTAAGAAAGGCTGCAAGAGAAAGCCAGGGAGCTACAGGCTGATGAGCGAGACATCAGGGTGGGTCAGTTGTTGGAGGTCGTTCTGAGAGGTAGGCCTTATTACGGACAGCCAGCATGGCTTTGTGCGTGGAATAACATGTCTCACAAACTTGACCGGAGTTTGCTCAAGATGTGACCAAAAAGATAGACGAAGGCAGAGCAACAGACGTTGTTTCTGGCTTCAGCAAACCCCTGTTCAGGGTGAAGCATGATCCATTGGTTAGTAACGGTAGACAACAAAGGATCAGGGAGAGCTTGCCAACTGGATACAAAATGGGATGACAATGGGAGACAGAGGATGGTGGGAGAGGGTTGTTGTTTAAACTGGGGCCTCTGACCAGCAGTGTGCTGTAAGGATTGGTGATGGGACCACTGTTGTGCACCATTTACATAAACAATCTGAGTGAAAAGAGAGCAGTTCCTGTTAGTATGTTTGTGGATACCAAGATTAGTGGAAGAGTGGGCAGGGGATATAGTTATCGAAGGGGATGTTAATCAACTGGGCCAGTGGGCCAAGGAATGAAAGATGGAATTTAATTCAGGTATTGGATTTATTCAGACAAACCAGGGAGGACTAACACAGTTAATGGTTGGGCCCTGGAGAGTGTTGTAGAAAAGGGAGAGACCAAGGGGTGCAGTTACATTGTTCCTTGGACTGGCATCACAGGGGGACAGGGTGTTGAAAGCGGCAATTGACACACTTGTCTTCATTGGTCAGTGCATTGAGTACATGAGTTGGAGATATTGGTAACACTGTCATCAATATTTCCCCCAGGCAGAGGAGGCCACGGGGTGCCATTATAAAGGTTTATGAAACAATGTAGGGCCTAAGTACGGTGAATAGTCCAGGGTAGGTGAGTCCAAAGCTAGAGGCATAAACGTGAGGTGAGAGAGCAAGGATTTAAAGAGGGAGCTGAGGAGCAACATTATCCACAGAAGATGGTGCTTAGACGGAACGGACTGCCAGAGGAAATGGTAAAAACAAGTACAATTACAACATGGAAAAGATACTTGGGCAGGTACATGGAGAGGAGAAGGTTTGAAGGGATATGAGCCAAACACAGGCAAATGTGACTCATTTCATTTAGGAAACCTTGGCCGAAGAATCATGCCGCTCAGAAACAGACCCTACATCTGCAGTTATTGGAGGAGGAGAAGACTATTGAGACAAGGCACGTTGTAGAGATTGAAGCAAGTTACAGTGATATGGATGGTCATCTGGACTGGAGGTTTCAAATATGTGAAATAATTGGTGAGAGGGGAGATGACAGAGATAGGAACTGTTATAGGAGTTAGAATGATTGAAGACACTGGTCCTCAATACAAGCCATAGATAGTGTTGGAGAGGGAATAGGGAACAGAAAGATCCCAGATTGCATTACCACCCTCTCATGGGAGGCCTGCTTTCCCCTCAGTTGTTCTGATGCTCCCCAAGAAAGCACAGGCCTGGACTGATAACTGGGAACTCCCGATGCTGTCTCATTACAACAAAACTTGCAGCAGATATGGTGATTGAGCCTGGGTTGTGTCTGTACTGTGCTCCCCCTCCAGCACTTTCTCTCTGTCCTGTTTTGTTAGCTGATGTTTGGATCCCTCTTACTACTTTCTGCTCTGTGCACTGGAATGATCTTACCTGGCAGCAGGGTTGATTGAAGACTCCGACCTCCCTGACTGTGTCTCTCTGGCTGACCAACCATCGTCCCAGCCAGCAGTTGGCAAGTCTATTGAGTCAGGAACTCCATGCGTACCTGTAGAAGACACAGAAATAGGCAAAATGGGAAATTAGACTAATGCTTTGAGGGTGACACATATAGAATGGCACTGAGCCCACAGAGATCTGGAAAATCCCAGTCTCCATTCCTGACCTGTGCTGCCTCATCTCTCTGGAGCGGAGAATTCTGTTGGCTCATGATCTGGAGTAGCTTCAAAAGTGAGAGACGCTGACAGAAGCAGCAATTAGACGCACACAGTGAGGGATACCAGACGGTGAGGTACTGAGTCACTACACCAGAGCGCCGGGTCAAACAATTGTGCAGGAAGAAAGGGTTTTAATTCATGTTGCACTGAGATATACAAACTGTGAGCAGGTGAAGTGATGGCCTTGGGGCATTATTGTGTGACGATTTATCCAGAAACTCAGCAAGTGTTCTCTGGACACAAGTCCAAATCCCACCATTGCAAATGATTGAATGTGGATTGAATGTGAAATAAATGCTTCAAAAATGATGTAATTAAAAACATGTAAGTGAGTATTAAACAATTGCTGAGGTTAAGAAAAATCCATCGGTTGCATCCCTGTCTTTAGTGAAGTAATCTAAGGTGGGACTGGGATATCACAGGGATTACAGAACAACAGCTGAGGGAGGGACAGGACAGGCAGCTCAATGCCCCAGGGGACAGATGCTGCAGGAAGGACAGAAGGGGAGCTGAGAGAGGAGGAGAGCTGCTGGTTGTGATTGGGGTGAAACATCACAGCAGGGACTGAGAGAGGAGATTCCTGCGGGACCGCCCAGTGACGCTGTGTTCATGGAATTCATCAATAACAATGGGGCTTCCCTTTCCTCTGATTGTTCTACAGACCCCGATAGCCCCGCCCTCCTGCACCTTGACCTTCACAACATGGCGGCCCAGAGCGCTCCCTCTTCCCTCAAACAAATGGCGGCCGTGACCCTGAGCCGCTTCCCCGATCAGAGACCGCCACCTCCTTCCCCGGGCCTGGAGGGGCTTTTTGGTTTTTTTTAACTTCTATCCGAGATTTGTGAATTCTGTCCGCTCCTTTCTCCCAGCGAGGCTCCCACACCCCGGCTCTGAGCGCCGCTCTCTGAAGCCGATCGCAGCTACTTGCCGGAGAATTCAGCTCCGTGTCTCTCCCTCTCCCTGTCCCGATCAGTGTGACTGCGCATGTGCCACATAGGAACCAAACTGCGCGTGCGTCTGAGGTTTCCGGTGAGTTTATACAGATTATTCATAACTGAAGAGAATCATGGGTGATATATTTGTCATTAACAACAGTTCTGTCGACTTACAGATATAGAGTTGGCTAGTATGAGAGTAGATTGTTCGGTCCAACTCAACCATACTGGCCAAGTATGTAAATTACCAGTCGTTCTGAGTTTGAAAACAAGTTTCTTACTCAATTTGTGCAAATCGATTGAAAATATGTACGTTATCAGATTTACATCACAACTATTTCTTAAAATCTCACATTGATTTATGACAGAGGTTTAACACTCCACTATGAAGTGAAAACGATCAATCCTGCAAAACAGTTTGCATTCTGACCAATCCTGACGCGTTCACTCCCGAGAATGCTTTGGCCCCGCCCCTCACTCACTCTGGTTGGAGGACCGGCCGCTGCTTGGTCCTCCAGTTCCGCCCCTTCCTCCCATTTGCAGAGTTGATTCGGGCGTGACTCAGCAGCTAAGCACCAGAAACATTAAGGGACAAGGGAAGTTAGAGTCGATGTCTTGTGATGCGGTGAAAATATCCCGAATCTTGACCGGGAGGCCTGGGTTCAATTCACAGCGGGTGCAGGTGTGTCTAATAACAACTTTAAACAGGTTCATTCGGAAAAACAAGGGAACCGAGTAAAAACAATAGAAAATGCATACAATGTGGTGGGGTTCTCAGTGCTCAGATGATTTTAGTCTTTCCCAAGTGTTTCAGGGCCCCAATGGGTCCCAGTACAGACTATTCCACTCCACCTAGTGCGCAGCCAGATACCAGGATTGTGGGGCAAATTGTTGTGGTGGGATCCAGAGGTGCTTTCCCTCTATTTTGGAGGTAAAAATAGGTGAGAAGAAGCAGGGTTTTGTATGGAGTTACCTGCTCCCCTCCTGTTGCAGCAACTTATTATTGCCCTAACTTGACCTCGTACATTTTTGGTAGCGATCAGTGACATTTTGTAAGCCAACATACAAGATCTGTCACTCTGTTTAAGACAGCAGAAATCTCTTGTAGCACAATAGTCATAGAACAATACAGCGCAGAACAGGCCCTTCAGTCCTTGATGTCACGCTGACCTGTGAACTGATTCTCACCCCTACACTATCCCAAAATCACCCATGTCCTTATCTAAGGATTGTTTAAATCTTCCTGATTTGGCTGAGTTGTCTACATTAGCAGGTAGTACATTCCACAACCTTGCCCCTCTCTGAGTAAAGAACCTGCCTCTGACATCTGTCTTAAATCTATCACTCCTCATTTGTAGTTATGCCCCCTCGTGCATACTGACATCATCATCCTAGAAAAAGACTTCCACTGTCTACCCTATCTAAGCCTCTGATCATCTTGTATGTCTCTATCAAATCCCCTCTTAGCCTTCTTGCCAAGGAGAACAGGTTCACGTCTCTCAGCCTTTCCTCGTAAGACCTTCCCTCCAGAGTAGGCAATATCCTGGTTAATCTCCTCTGCACCATTTCCAATTCCTCCTGTCCTTCCCGAAATATGGGCACCAGAACTGCACACAGTATTCCAAGTATGGCTGCACCAGCTTTTTTATCTTTGCAGCATGATATTGCGGCTCTGGAACTCAATTACTCTATGAATGAAACCTAACACACCATATGTCACCTTAACAGTACTATCCACCTGGGTGGCAACTTTCAGGGATCTATGTACATGGACTCCGACATCCCTCTGCACATCCACACTACCAAGAATCTTTCCATTGACCTAGTACTCTGCCTTCCTGTTATTCTTCTCAAAGTGTATCACCTCACATTTAGCTGCATTGAACTACATTTGCCACCTCTCAGCCCAAGTCTGCAGTTTATCCAAGTCCCCCTGCAATCTGTAACACACTTCCACACTGTCCACTACTCCACCGACTTTAGTGTCATCAGCAAATTTACTAATCCATCTACCTATGCTTGCCTCTAAGTCATTTCTAAAAATGAGAAACAGTGGTGGTCCCAAAACAGATTTTTGTAGCACACCACTAGTAACTGGACTCCAGTTGAATATTTTCTATCAACCACCACTCGCTGCCTTCCTTTAGAAAGCCAGTTTCTAATCCAAACTGCTAAATCACCGTCATTTCCATGCCTCTGCATTTTCTCCAACAGCCTACTATGTGGAACCTTATCAAAGGCTTTACTGAAGTCCATGTATACCACGTCAACTTCCCTACCCTCATCTACATGCTTGGTCACCTTCTCAAAAACCTCAATGAGGTTTGCGAGACATGACCTGCCTTAACGAAACCATGTTGATTATCTGAAATCAAATTGTTGTTTGCAAGATGATTATAAATCTTATCTCTTATAATCCTTTCCAAAACCTTTCCTACAACAGAAGTCAGGCTCACTGGTGTATAATTACCTGGGTCATCTCTACTGCCCTTCTTGAACAAAGGCACAACATTTGCAATCCTCCAGTCCTCTGGTACCAAACGTGTAGACAATGATGACTCAAATATGAAAGCCAAATGCTCTGCTATCTCCTCCCTAGCTTCCCAGAGAATCCTTGGATAAATCCCATCCAACCCAGGGGACATGTCTACTTTCACTCTTTCTAGAATTGATAACACCTGTTTCTAACTAATCTCGATCCTTTCTAGTCTAATATCTCATACCACATTCTTCTCCTCTACAATATTCTCCTTTCCCTGAGTGAAAACCAATGCGAAATGTTCGTTAGCACCTCTCCGATCTCCACATGGTACACACTCAACTTCCCATTCTGTCTTTGATTGGACCTGTTCCTACCGTAATCATCATTTTATTCCTCACATACCTATAGAAAACTTTAGGATTCTCCTTTATTCTATTTGCTAAAGACTGCTCGTGTCCTCTCTTTGCTCTTCTTTCCTCTCTTTAAATCCTCCCTATCTGATCTGTAACTCTCCATCTCCTCATCTGAACCATCTTGTCTCATCAACACATAAGCCTCCTTCTTCTTCTTAACAAGCTATGCAATTTCTGTAATAAACCACGGATCCCTTACCTTATCACTTCCTCCCTGCCTGACAGGGACATACCTATCAAGGATATGCAATATCTCTTCCTTAAACCAGCTCCACATTTTCATTCTCTGCATCCCCTGCAGTTTGCTACGCTATTCTATGCATCCCAATTCCTGCGTAATTGCATTATAATTGTCCTTGCCCCATTGATAACTCTTGCCCTGTGGCATGTACCTGTCCCTTTCCATTGCTAAACTAAACATATCTGAATTATGGTCATTCTCTCCAAAGTGCTCACCTAAAACTAAATCAAACACCTGGCCTGGTTCATTACCAATCACCAGATCCAATGTGGCCTCCCCCCTTGTTGGCCTTCGACATACTGTATCAGGAAACCCTCCTGTACACACTGGACAAAAATTGATCACCCAACGTATGAGAGTTATAGCATTCCCAGTCAATGTTGGGGAAGCTAAAGTCCCCCATAAGCTCTTCAGCCACGTTCTCAAACAGACTCGCTACCTCTCTGCACAGAAGCTAAAGTCCCCCATAATGCCCACCCTGGTACTTTTGCACTTTCCCAGAATAATTTTGCTAATCCTCTCTTCAACTTCCCTGGAACTCTGTGGAGGCCTATTAAAAAAAACTCTAAGCAGTGTGACCTCTCCTCTCCTGTTTCTAACCTCAGCCCACACTACCTCAGTAATAGAGTCCTCATCAAAAGTACTCTCAGCCACCGTTATAATATCCTTGACTAACATGACTTGCATGGACCCATTGCAGTGCTTCAAACTCCATGAGGCAGCCATACTCTCTATGACAGACAGACTCAGTCTGGAACCTCCTCTGTCAGTATTATTGCCAGAGCCCGTAGCCTTTGCACTACTTAGCCATTTCTTGATGTTATCCAAACTGAATCAAACTGGCTTAAAACTCGCATCTGTGATGTTGGAAACCACTGCAGAAGGATGAGATGGATCATCCCACTTTGCACTTCTGGATACAGATAGCTGCAAATGCTGTTGTCGTATCTGGTGCATGGATGTGTGAGGCCCCTCCATCAGTAAAGGTGGGGATATCTGTGATGCTTCCTCCAGTGAGTTATTTAATTGTCCATCACCGTTCACAACTGGGTGTAGCAGAACTGCAGAGTTCCGATCTGTTCCATTGCATGTAGGATCACTTAGCTCTGTGGCTTGGTGCTGATGCTGTTTGAAATGCAGATGGTCCTGTTTGGTAGCTTCACCAGGTTGGCACTTCATTTTTAGGTACACCTGGTGCTGCTGTTGGCATGCCCTCCTTTCCTGTCCTTTGTGATGGGTGAGAGCAGGATTTACAAACCCATGAGATTACAGATTGTGCTGGAGTACAGTTCTGCTGCTGTTGATGTCCCACAGTGCCTCAGAGATCCAGTTTGAGATTCTACATCTCTTCAAAGTCTGTCCCATTTAGAACGGTGATAGTGTCACTCAACACAATGGAGGTTTTTCTCAACTTTCAGCCAAGACTTTGTCTCCAAGAGGAATGTGTCCTGTCCGATACTGTCATGGACAGATGTATCTGCAGCTGGTCAATTCATAACAATGAGATCAAGTATGTTTTTTCCCTCTTGGTTCCCTCACCACCCATTGCAGACTCAGTTGAACAGCTGTGTCCTTTAGGACCTGACCGGCTCAGTCAGTAATTCTGTTGCAGAGCTAGTCTCGATTGTGAACATTGAAATCCTGTACCCAGAGTACGTTTGACACCATTTTACTTCCCCAGTGCTTCCTCCAAATGGTGTTCAACATGAAAGAGAAGTGATTCATCAGCCAATGGAGGACGGTACCTAGTAATCAACAGGAGCCATGAGACTTCCTGGTGTCCGGAGTCAATGCTGAGTACTCAGAGGGCAAATCCTCCCTGTCTGTGCCACCACCTCTGCCTGGTCTGTCCTGCCGGTGGGACAGGACATATTCAGAGATTTCAGGAGAAAGTGAAGACCGCAGATGCTGGAGATCAGAGTCGAGAGTGTGGTGCTGGAAAAGCACAGCAGGTCAGGCTGATGAAGGGCTTAGGCTCGAAACGTCGATTCTCCTGCTCCTCGGATGCTGCCTGACCTGTTGTGCTTTTCCATCACCACAATCTCAATATCTTGGGATGGTGATGTTGGTGTCTGGTCATTGTCTGTAAGGGTTGATTTCATGAGTATGAGAATGTCAGGCTGTTCCTTGATTGGTCTGTGAGACAGCTCTGCACATTTTGACACCAAACTCCAGATGTTAGTCTGGAGGACGTTGCACCATCCAGAGGGCTGATTCTGTGGCTGTATTTTCTGGTGCCTTGTTAGATACCGAGTGGTCCACCCAGTTTCATTCCTTTGTTGAGACTTTGCAGTGATTAATACAGTGAGTAGCTGGCTGGGCCACTGTCGCGTTGGCAGGATTTTTTTTTGCCATTGACAATGGTTTCATGGAGATCAGGAAATTCCTAATTCCAGTTATTTTTTCTTGAATTCAGATTCCACCATCTGCCAAGTTGGGATTCGAACCAGGACTTCAGTCATTTGTTTTAATATTTTGGATAAAAGTTAAATATATTAGGTTTGTTTAATCACTTTAAATATCACTTACCCAGGTTTTGTTTCTTTGTGAAACACTGTCCATCCTCCTGTCTCCTCCATCCAACAAGAAGAGTTTGGAACACATGGCGTTTCTCTGTCACTAAGACTGAGATAATCCAATCTGCTGCTTCCCTCCCTCTCACTAGCCCACAGAGCCAAACTGCCTCACATGGTGTTCCTGGTTTTTGTCCTAAACTTACATCTTCATCCAGTCTCTTGTCAAGCCTTATCAGAACTCATCTTGACCCTTTACCCTAATTTCACTAAACTATAGACTTTCCAACTCTCTTTCCTCCTCCTTCTCATCAGTCCCCCTCACTGATTCACCAATATTGTTCCTTGTTCTGTCTTTTCTGGTTTTATCCTTCTCTCCCAAAATCCTGCTCCATCTCCACTCTCTCCCTTTCCTTTCTGAATTCCTTGCATTTGGTGTCCTTGGCCCCTCCTGTATCTCACGTACACACTGCCAGGAGGTGCCATTGTGCAAAAGCACCATGTTGGGTTTCACATGTACACTGACGATGCCCAGCTCTCCCTCCCCGTCATCCCTCTCCGTTACTCCACTGTTACTCAGTTATCAAACTGCTTACCACATTCCCACTACTCGATTCGGTGCAGTTTCCTCCAATGAAACATTGTAATGGTTAAACCCATTGTCTGACAAATTCCTTTCCCTTACTGCTGAGCCTCTCCCTCTCACTGGGAACGATGCAGCAGAACTACACTCTTCACAATATTATTACAGTTATATCTGATGTGAAGCTGACCTTCTGATCAGACATCTACACAATCCCAAACACCAGGAATTCCAATCTCTTAAATGTTGCTTGTCTCCTCCTCACTCCAGATCCATTGCTACTGAAACCCCTTACCCGTGTTCCCTTAAACTTGATGAATCCGAAACAGAACCCTTGATTCTGTGACTGACTCAGAATCTGGTTTCAAACTCCCCCCTCTGTATTTACCCTCAGACACATCAGTATTTATTCTGTCAAACCCCTTAAGAATCTGGTGGTGCAGTCTGATTGTAGGTTGTGGAAATGGCAGGGGATGATGTGTTGTATCTGGGTGGAAGTTAAGGACTTGGTGGGGGGAGGGGGGTGTTCTATCCTTGTTGCAGTTGGAGGTGTGGGTTTCAAAGGCAGAGGTGCAGGAAGTGGAGGAGATATAGTGGATGGTATTGACCACATGGGAGGGGAAATTGCAGTCCTTGAAATACGGGCCATTTGGTATGTTCTGGCCTCACTGGAACACTGCAGTAAGCATGAGACAGACGTTGGCCAGGGAACAGGCTCGTGTGTTAAAGTGGCAGGCAGCTGGAAGCTCGGGTCTGTTTTTGCAGCAAAACGTAGATCATCAGCTGCCATTTCCGCCACCTCCACTGAGATGCTGCCAGACCCAGATTCCTGTCCCCTCCATTAACAGCTATGCACTCTCCCAATTAGATCATAATCCACTCCTTTGTCTTTCCAAATGTTCCTGTCTCTCTCTGGGTTCTGTACCTGCCCATTATTTGCTCTTTAACCCCTATCTCCTGCAGTACAAAGATCTGCAGGTTAGTTGAATTGGCCAAGCTAAATTTCCCATAATGCTCAGGGATGTGTAGGTGAGGTGCATTATTCAGGAGGAATATACAGTAATAGGGTAGGGGAATGGGTCTGGGTGGGATACTCTTCGGAGATACGCTGTGGACTTTTAGGGCCGAATGGCCTGTTTCCACTCTGTCAGGATTCTAATTTTCCCAGCTCCCATCGGTTCTGAGGAAGGGCCACTGGACAGATTCCTGTTCCCAGATGCTGCCAGACCTGCTGAGCTTTCCCAGCACCTCCTGCTTGTTGTTCCTGATTGACACCATCCATCCACCTTCCGGGTTTGATTTTTTAAAATTTTTTTAATTTTTTTTTAATTAACCCCCACACTACCGCCTAACTGCGGTAGTGCTTATTTTATCTCCTTTCTTTTCTTCCAATTTCCCCCACACTACCGCCTCCATGCGGCAGTGCTTTTTTTTCCCCAGGTTTTATTTTTTTTTGTGCAGGTGTGAGACACAGTGAGAGACAAGGTGTACAAATCTTTATTCAATTTCCACCACCAGGAAAAGTAGGAAAACACCCGAGTGGCCTGTGACAAGCAGTGCCCTTCACATCAAAGGGCAATGCTGTGTGATCAAAACAGTGAAGGGGAGGGCAGGGACTAAATCAAAATAGAGTTGGAGGGGGAAATGATGCACTCCACTCCCTGCGGCGCCCACCTCTCCCTGAACAACTCCAGGGTGTTGGTGGACACCGCGTGCTCCTTCTCCAAGGACACCCGGACCCTAACGTAACCGCGGAACCTTCCGGGTTTGATTCAGACAGGGGGAGGATCCCACCACTGACCTCACAATGGGGTGCAGCTGATTGATGGCAGCTTCGGACCAATAGGAAAAGGTGGTGGGACTGGTGGACAAAGTGGAACCAGCTGGTCATCCAAACAATGGGAGTGAATGAGGGGCGTGACCAGTGGGAATACACGTCACCAGTAACTCCGCCTGTGCAGTGTCACGTGACTCGGCTGTTGGTGAATGTGGGTGACACAAACAGGGAAGGGGAGAGTGGCCTCGGAGACGGAGACAATGAGTCACTTTAGGTTGGGAAGTATTAATTACACTCTGTGCAGATCATTAATCTGAATTAGAAACTCTTTCCCGTGTTTGCAGCAGATGGGAAAATGGCTGCGGCCCTCAGGCAGTGACAGGTCCTGGGATATGGCCGCCATCTTTATTGGGGGCAAGGTACAGTGAGGGGCATGGACATGTCCTCTTCCTAGGATCGGGGGGGGGGGGGGGAGGGTGGTGTACGATTTGAAGAGAGGCATTTACACATCAGTCACATACCAAGAAAAAAATATGTCTTGTATTCTTCCTGCACTGGCTCTGAGTTTTGTTTTGAGAATTCATTTCATAGGATATTAAATCAGAATAATTGAGGCTGGGATCTCAAAAGTAAGTTTTTACAGTCAATGGAGTCATCAGGATCTGAATATCATTGACGTCTAAATGTGGAAGGAGAAAGGTTTGTGGAAAATATCTCCAATATTTTTGTTAAGCAGGAAGATGTACAAATTCGTGGTTGGATCACCCTTTGGGTGTGCGCTATGTTGTGGGCCCTGCAGCTGAGGAAGGAGCTATTGGCCTGAGAGGGAGCACAGATTTATCCAAATTACACCTGGTCTCTTTGGGTCTAAATCTGAGAGATCTTACAATCACTCACTTCATGATGTTAACCTGTAAACTTCATATTTTCAATTAACTGCAAACTTCCCATCAAAAGTCCTTTTGGACTCGAATTCCAGTACCTTTTCAGGTGGAATGTTCTAGATTCTGACAACGGTCTGTTCATTCAGAAACTGCTGAGGTCCATGTTGACTCTGGGGTTACAAAGGGCTGCATTGAAAGATGAGATGCAGTCCCTGAGCTCCCATTGAGATACATTGGAACAGTACAGGAGGCTGAGGGCAGTGTAGGTATGAGCAGGCAATGAAAATGACAGGGCTGCACTGTGAGGGCTGCTTGGCTCAATGAGTGTGTTTTGGAGTTGGGTGTAAACAGGGAGAGGGGAGACAGGGAGAAGGTGAAGCTGAAACTCAGTTTTAGTTCAGGGAACAGACAGTTTTTCAATGATTCCTGCGGAGTATTTGTTAACAGTGTTTAATGTATTTTTCCTGAGGGCAGTTGAGAGTTACCCACATTGCTGTGGGTCTGGAGTCACATGTAGGCCAGACCAGGTGAGGATGACCGTTTCCTTCCCTACAGGACATGAGTGAACCAGATGGGTTTTCTAACAATCGGCAATAGTTTCATGGTCATCCTTTGCCTTTTCACTCTAGATTGTATTGGATTCTGATGTCCGCACAGCCATGTTGGGATTCTAACCCTAATCCTCGGAACATTGCACATGTCACTCATCTGGCAGGAATACCATTAAGCCATTGCCTCCCCTTTTTAGCAATGTTTAAAGCAAGTTCCATCATTCTACGTGAACAATGTGCAACGTCCATGTGTCGGCCTCTCCAAAAGGTTAATCAACAGAAATTTGTTTGGGAGTGAACTATTTCACTTTTTTGGGGGGAGGGGTGTTTATTAAACAAAAATGAATCTAAATAAAAATCTGATGCCACGGACATGTAATTTCTGAAGGCGGAGGGGGATTACGGAGACAGGGAGGGTTGTGGGGCCAGAGGGGGACTGTTGTCCAAACATCACTGTGGTGTACATGGACTGCAGCATTTCAGGGAGGCGGTTAACCACCACTTTCTCCAAGACAAGTGAAGGTGGCCAATAAATACTGGTCTGGGCAGCAAAGGCAACTCCCAGTGAATAAAACCAAGCAGTGACCTCTCTGAGCTGACTTGCTGTGAAGTTAAAAACCTCTCTGGAAATGGAGTGGGCAGAGAAGAGAAACAGTGACATTTCACAGCTGCCCTCAGAGAGACCTCACCCTTGGAAGTACTCAGAGCCGGGGATCAGCTCAGTGCGTTTCAGTCTCTTTAAATATCAATCTTAGTCAGTTTTATTTTATTAAATCTACAGTAGTGAGTAAGGTGAGGATTTCTTTTTAATGTCTTTGGGTCTCTTGATTAAATGTTTAAGATATGAAATGTAAGCATTGCTAATCTCGGGCAGTATTTTTTGAGCAGTAAGACTGTGCCTTTGTCATGGTCTGTAGGTTGTGAAGGCGGAGAGATGGCCTGTTGTAGAGTGGCGTGCTGTTCCTGTCGGATGTGGGAGATTAGGGAGAGTCTCAATGATCCTGATGATTATGTCTGCAGGAAGTGTGATTGCAAATCCTATTGGAACGCATGGATTGGTGGAGAAGTGATTAAAGTCAGTGAGGAATTGACAGGAGCCGGGGGGTGTGATATGTGGCCGTCTCAGGATTGCAAGATGCTGCAGATACAGTCAGGTAGATGGGTTACCTCTGGGAAAGCTAGGAGGGGTAGGTAGGTACTGCAGGAGTCTCCACTGGCTATCCCCATCTCAGACAATTACACGGTTTTGAAAAATGTAGGTGGTAATAGACTTTCAGGGGAATGCAGCACTGACAGCCAAGTTACTGGTACTGAAACTGGCTTCTAACATAATGTGAGGTATATCCATTTCCACACGATCGATAGTGATGGGGGACTCTCTAGTCAGGGGCACAGTCTGCCATTTCTGCAGCTGACAGTGAGACATCAGAATGGGGTGGTGCTGCCCTGGTGCCAGTGTCTCACAGAGGGAGCAGAATATTCTCAAAAGGGAGAATAACCAGTGGGAGGACATTGTACATTGGTACCAATGGCATAGGAAGGGGAAAGCATGGGGTCCTGATGAGCAGGGAGATTTGCTAGTGCCACTCGGGAGGCATTAAACCAGTGAGGGAGTCGGGGTAAACCTAAAGAGATAGTGAGAAAAGAGGTGAGTCTGAGGCTGGTACTGTTCACCGGTCAGACTGTCAAGGCAGGCAAGAGCAAGTCACAGAATGAGGTGGGACGGACCAGTTACACTGCATTTATTTCAGTGCAAGAGACCTGACAGGTCAGGCAGGTGGGCTCAGGGTATGGTTTTGAACATGTGACTGGGATATTACAGCAATTACAGAGGCATCACTCAGGGATGGATAGGACTAGCAGATTAATGTTCCAGGGTATAGATGCTATAGTAAGGATAGAAAGGGACCAACAGCGCAGTGGGAGAGGTGTTTTTGATTAGGGATAACATTATAGCTGGGCTTCGGAAGGATATTCCTGGGAGTACATCCAGGCAAGTTATTTGGTTGGTACTGAGAAATAAGAAAGGGATGACCATCTTACTGGAATTGTGTTATAGACCCTCTCCCAATAGTCAGCAGGGAATTGAGATACAATTTTACCAGGAGACCTCGGTTATCTGTAAGAATAATATGGATGCAATGATAAGTGGTTTTAACTTTACCAACATGGCCTCGGAGTGCTGTAGTGTTAAGGGCTTGGATGGAAAGGTATTTGTTCAGTGTGTACGAGAACGTTTCTGATTGAGTTTGTAGGATGTACCGACGAGAAAAGGAACAAAACCTGACCTGTTTTCTTTATTCATTCACAGGATGAGGCTGTCACTGGCTCGGCCAGCATTTATTGCTGCGTTTACCCAGAGGGCAGTTAAGAGTCAACTGCGTTGCTATAGGTCTGGAGTCCCATGCAGACCAGACCAGGTAAGGATGGCATTTTCCTTCCCTAAAGGTCATGAGTGAGCCACATTGGTTTTTCCAACAATTGACAATGGATTCCTGTCATCACTAGATTATTTTTTCCAGATATTTATTGAATTCACGTTCCAAAATCTGCCGTGATGGGATTCAAACCCTTGTCCCCAGAACGTTATCTGGGTCTCTGAATTAACTGTCTGATTTCACCCCATCATCACTGCCTCTTAGGAAACAAGGCAGGGTGAGTGACTGAGGTATTAGTGGGGCAGCTCATCAGCATCAAAGATCCCACAGTATTGTGGCTCAGTGGTTTGTGCTGCTTCCTCAGCACCGGGGACCTGGGTTTGATTCCAGCCTCGGGCAACTGTCTGTGTTGGAGTTGACACATTCTCCCCAGTGTCTGTGAGGATTTCCTTCGGGTGTTCCAGTTTGCTCCCACAGTCCAAAGATGTGTAGTTTAGTTGGATGAACCATGTTAAATTTCCCATATTCAGAAGATGAGGTTTTGGGATGTGCAGGCAAATCTCTGCCTAATGTGAAAAGATCATTTTGGGGTCTTGGACAGAGGTCAGAGGGAGGTGTGGCCGCATGTTTTACATCTCCCGTGGTGGTAAGGGAGGGTCAAGTGTGTGGAGCGTGGGTTGGTGGGAGGGTGTGGACTGAACAAGGAAGGCGCAGCGGGACAGAAATGATCAGGTAGAGTCAATGTGGCTTTGTACATGCACAATTGGGTCTCACTAACTTGAGTGAGTATTTTGAAGTGACGAAAAAATTGAATAAGGAAGGCGGTGAATGCTGTTGATATGGACATTCAACAATGTTCCACAAAGCAGACTGGTTAGCAGGGTTAGATAACATGGAATGCAGAGAGAGCAAGCCATTACAAAACTATCTTGAAAGTAGGAGACAGAGGATGATGGAGGGTTGCTTTGCGGACCGGAGGTCTGTGAGCAGCAATGTGCTGCAAGGATGGATATTGGGCCCTTACATAAATGACTTGGATGTGAATATATGAGGTATGGTCAGTAGGTTTACAGAAGACACCAAAATTGGAGGTGTCATGGACAGTGAAGAAGGTTAGCTCAGAATACAACAGGATCTTGATCAGATGGGCCATTGGAGCAAGGAATGGCAGACGGAGTTCAATTTAGATAAATGTGAGCTGTTGTATTTTGAAAAGGCAAATCAGAGCAGGACTTATACACTTAATGGTAAAGTCCTGAGGGGCGTTGCTGAACAAAGGGACCTTGGAGTGCAGGTTCATAGTTCCTTGAAAGTAGAGTCACAGGTAGGCGGGGTAGTGAATGCAGCATTTGGTACACTCCCCATTATTGGTCAATGCATTGAATGCAGCTGTTGTGACGTCATATTGTGGCTGGACAGGGCACTGATTACAGCTCTTCTGGAATTCTGTTTTCAGTTCCAATCTCCCTGTTCTTGGAATCAGGCATCTGATTTGGTACATGAAGAGGGAGGATTTAGAGGGATAAGGGTGAACCGCTGGCAAATGGGACTCCATTAACGCTCTCCGTTATTGGTCAATGCATTGAATACAGAAACTGGGACGCCATATTGTGGCTGGACAGGATGTTGGTTAAGCCACTTCTGGAATTCTGTTTTCAGTTTGAATTTCCCTGTTCTCGGAAGGATGTTGTGAAACTTGAAAAGGTTTGGACAAGATTTACAAAAACGTTACCAGGATTGGAGGATTTGGGCTACAGGGAGAGGCTGAATAGGCTGGGGCTATTTTCTCAGGTGAGTCAAAGACTGAGAGGTGTCTCCATGGAGACTTATAAAATCACGAGGGGCGTGGATAAGGTGAGCAGCTGGCGTCCTATTTCCTCAGGTTAGGTGGGTCCAAAACTAGAGCACATGGGTTTAAGTTTAGAGGGCAAAGATTTAAAAGGGATCTAAGTGGCAACGTTTTCAAGCTGAGTGTGGTGTGTGTATGGGAGGGGCTACCAGATGAAGTAGTGGAGGCTGATAAAATCCCAACATTTAAAAGGCTTCCAATTGGATACACGAATCGGAAGGGATTTGATGGATACAGGCCAATAGATGGTAAATGGGAATCCATTAGTTTAGGATTCCTCGTTGGCAAGGACGAATTGGACCGAAGGTCTGTTTCTTTGATGTTGATAATTTAAGATGCATTCCTCTCTTTTGTGCAGAGCTAGCTGAAGCACAGATAATTATCCTTGGAGCTGAGAAGGTGAAGCAGTGATTTCGATCTTGTGCAGATTTGGTTGCAAGGTCTTGAATTTACAGAGAGAGAGAGGAATTGTTAACACTGTCACAATTTTTAGTAACTATTTTCAAGTAATTGGCAAATAATACAAGGTGAAAATGTGAACGCTATTTTACTCAGTAAGTTCTGAGCATCTGGAACAGTCTGAACGACACAGATTCAGCAGGTATTCTGAAACAGACTTGGAATTTTACTTTTTAAGGAAAGATTTGGGAGGCTATGGGCTCATGGTAGGGGACTTGGGACAGATTTGCAGCATCTCCAGAGAGAGAGAGTACAGCCCCAATGGGCTGAATAGCCCCCAGCCCCTGTGCTCTGTGATACTGCCCTCTTCACTGTGAATGATGGAGGAGAGTCTGTGTTCCCCTGCAGCCAATGGGAGTGAATCAGGGGTGTGGTCAGCAAGCCGACACCTGTCCATGAGCTGTGCAGGTGCAGTGTCACTGGGTGGGGGTGGGAGAGACAGCAGGGACTGGGACAGAGGCTGTTGGACCTGAATTACAAACTTCCGGTAAATTAAAACCAAAAGAACTGCGGAAGATGTAAAACAGAAACAACAACCCGGAGGGTCTGGAAAATCTCAGCAGGTCTGGCAGCATCTGTGAAGAGAAATCAGAGTTAAAGTTTAAGATCCGGTGTCCTTTCCACAGAACAGATGTTACTGAGGAAAAAAAGTCAGTTTATTTGCAGAAGATAGTGTGGGGAGAGGATATAAGGAGTAAAGGATAGGTGGGGATAGAGTGAGAAGAACAGTTGGATAAAGGAGTGGATAATAATGTGGCTGGGGGAGGGTGACTAGCTATTAGTGGAGACAGTTAGTGGCTAACCATAGGTAGTGTGTAATGACAGGCTGTGAGAACAAGGTCTGGTGTGTGGGGTAGGGGGCTTCGACATGGGGTTCTTAACCTATGGTTAGCCCCTAACTGTCTCCATTGTAAGCTGTTGCCCACCTATATCACTCCACAATTGGAGCTGCCGAGTACACAAACCTTTGGAATATTCTCCCTAACCCCCTCTGTCCACCTTAAAGATGTATCTAAAAATCGTTCTCTTTAATCAACGTTTCCATCATCCGTGAAGAATTTTAGGAGATTTGTCAATGTGAAAGGCTCCATACAATGCAGGTAGTTGTTGTTATTGTCTGACATCAGGAGAAACAGGGATGAGCCCTCTCTCTCTCATACCTGATGAACAGCAGCAAAAGCAGGAAGCACTGAGCATGCTCCAGCCCACAATGGGCCTCGGATTGTTGATGTTAATGGGGGAACGGGGGCTAGAGGTGCTAGTTGTTGCTTCAACCAATCGGAGTGAATGAGGGGCGGGACAATACTCAACCACGTGATAAACTTCACTGGCAGCACAGTGTTGTTGTGACCAAGGCATTGGAAATGTGTGAAGGTGCAGGGCAGGGGGAAGGAAAGACATAGACCAGAAAGAGAAGGAAATTTTCACGGTATGGCATGAGAGGTTTTACAGAACGTAGTGCACATTGTAAAACACAAATTTGAAAATCCCAAATGCTGCACCATTTTCCCTCCCTATAATGCATTTTACACTCCCTGAAATATCAACTGTTTCTCCCTCCACAGATCCCAGTGATTAATGCCAAAGCCCCATTGCCTGGGGAGAAGGTGATGTTTGACTTCCTGTACAGCTGCAGTTCATGTGGTGAAGGTGCTCCCACAATGTGGTTGGGTAAGAGCTGTTATAGATTATTCACTCAGCGACAGTGAAGAGTTGACAATGTATGTGCAAATCAACAACAGTTTGTTTTTTTTTAAGTTTATAATTCCACAGAAATACTATTAAGAGCTTCTGACATAAGGCCACAGATGGGGATATTAGGTCAGGTGATCAAAAGAACTGCCAAATAAACATGTTTTCAGGAATACCTTAAAGGAGGAAAGCAGGTCTGAGAGGGTTAGGGTGGGAATTCCAGGCAGTGTTGCCTTGGCAACAGGAGAAACAGCCAGACAGGTGAAGCAATGAATAAACACATCGTTGGGAATCTGAAAGAAAATGAGTTGTCGGGGTCTCACAGGTTGTGTGGTGCAGGGAGACAGGGATGTTCACAGCCAGGAATTACATCAAGGGTGAGAATTTTAAATTGTTGCTTGTTGATGGATCAACAAATTTTGGTACAAGTGAGCACTTGGACAGTAGGGTTTTAGATACTCTTGAGATTGCATGTAAGTTGAATGTGGGAGGTTGGCAAAGAGTGTGTTTGATAACGAAGTCTGGAGATAACACAGGGATGGACGAGTGTTTCAGTAAATGAGCTGAGACTAGGGTGGAGTTGGGTGACGTCACTAATGTAGAAATAGTGTTTTTGGTGTTAGACTGTGCCTCCTCCTCATCACTCCCCCTCACTAAGTCACAGATATTGTTCCTTGTTCTATCTGTCTGTCTTATCTGGTTATGTCCTTCTCTCCCATTCTGCTACAAACTAATATTTGACCTCACCGTTGTTGCAAACACCTCCTCCATCTCCACTCTCCCTTTTCTTTCTGAATTCCTTGTATTTGGTGTCCCTCCAGGATCTCTCCTTGGTCCCTCCTGTTTCTCACCTACATACTGCCAGGAGGTGACATCGTCCAAAAGCACCGTGTTAGGTTTCACATGTACACTGACAATGCCCAGCTCTCCTTCCCCATCATCCCTCTCCATTACTCAGTTATCAAACTGCTCATCACGCTCCCACTACGCGATTGGCTGCAGTTTCCCCCAATGAAACATTGTAGTGGTTAAACTCATTGCCTTCAGTTGCTATTACAAATTCCTTTCCCTTACTGCTAACCCCCTTCCTCTCCCTGGGAACTATCTGAGATAGAACCATACTCTTCACAATATTGCTGTCATGTCTGTAACCCCAAGTTGACCTTCTGATCAGACATCTACACAATCACAAACGCCAGGAATTCCAATCTCTAAAATGTTGCTTGTCTCCACCTCACCCCAGCTCCATTGCTACTGAAACCCCTTACCTGTGTCGGTGTTGCCTTAAACTTGACGAATCTAAAACAGAATCCATGATTCCGTGACTGACCCAAAATCTGGTTCCAGACTCCCTCATGATGGGAAACATCCTCTCAGTATTTACCCTGTCAAATTCCTTAAGAATTCTACATGTTACAATGAGATCACCTCTCATTCTTCCCAAATCCAGTGAGTGGAGTCCCAACTACTTCAGCCTTTTCTTAAAAGATAATCCCTGCAAACCAGGGTTCATCCCAGTCAGGTTTCTGTGAAATGCCTCTGATGAAATGTATTTCCTTAAATAAAGGGACCAAAACTTCTGTCATTACTCCCAGATGTGGTCTCACTTCAATTTATAAACTTCATAAAGTTCCTCTCAGGTATATACTCCAAACCACTCCCTTTAAACTTCCACTGATGTTGAAATGCTCAGCAGGTCATGCAGCATCTGTGAAGAAAACTCAGTTAAAGTTTCGGGTCTGGTCACCCTTCCTCAGATACGTTAACTCTAATTTCTTTTCACACCTGCTGCTAGACCTGCTGAGCTTTTCCAGAAACTTCTGTTTCTCTTCCTGGTTTACAGCATCTTCAGTTGGTTCGGTTTTCATATCATTTAAACTTGCCATCTCTCCTCTAGAATTTGTCATTTCCACCTTGAAAAAAAGATTCACATTTGTTTGGTCTCCCCGACTCTGGGGGAAAAATATAAACCATGACTAGTCACCCTATCATTGCTCCTCATAATTTTATAAAGTTCGATAAAGCCACCTAAAGTGTCCAGTGCTGCAGGGAAATAGCCTCAGCCTATTCAGCCTCTCCCTATGGTTCAAATGTTCCAATACTGGCAACACCCTAGTAAACTTTTCTGAACTCGTGCAAGTTTCCCAACATCTTTCCTGTAACAGGGAGACTGGAATTGAAAGCAGTCTGGGGATTCCAAAAGTGGCCGAGCCAATAAACTGTACAACTGAAACCCGATCTCCCAACTCCTATCCTCAATGCACTGCCCAATAACAGCTGGCATACCGCACACCACCTTCACCGACCTGTCTCCCTTCAACCACACTTTCAAGGAACTATCAACCCACACTGCACGTTCTGTTTGTCTGTCAACACTTCCCAGGAATTGCTATTAAGAGGTTGAGTCCTATACTGGTAACATCTTTCTGAAATCAGGGAGACTACAATTGAATGCAGTATTCTAATACTGGCCTCACCAATGCCCTACTCAGCCACAACGTGACCTCCTAATCCCTGTACTCAGTGACAGAATCCCCACAGTGTGGAAGCAGGCCTTTCGGCCCATGAGACCATACCAACCATCGGAACAGCATTCCACCCTAACTCAGTAACCTATCATTACCCAAAGCTAATCCAGCTAACCTGCATGGCTTTGGATTTGTGGGAGGAAATTGAGAGCACCCAGAGGAAGCCCACGCAGACACACAGGGAGAATGTGCAAACACCACACAGACAGTGGAGTCGAACCAGAGTCCATTTATTGACCAGCGCATTCCATTAAAGGTCAGTGTCCCAAATGCCACATTCAGCACCTGATCTCCCTGAAACCCCACTTTCCAGGAACTATGCAGTTGTTCTGAGCCCTTCAGAGGGAAGTAAGGTGAGGAGGAGAAAACACAAACAGGGTTGAGTTGTAGATCTATAAAATAACTCTCCATCTTCCCCCTCTGTGTTCCCCCCCGTCTCCCCCCACTCTCTTTTACCCCCCCCTCCTTTGTCGGTCAGTCCTTTGTCAGCCCCCCCACATCGTCGGTCGTGCATCCCCCCCCCTTTGATCTGTCCCACAATCTGTCACACCCTCTGTCAGTCGCCCCCTTGTTGGTCGCACACCCGTCTCTTTTCCCCCCTCTGTCGGTTGCCCCCCCCCCGCCCTCAGTCTGTTCCCACTCTTTGTCGGTCGCCCCCTCTGTCCCCCCCCCGCCCCCCAGTCTGTTCCCCTCCTCTCTAATCCTGTTTTCTGGCCCCATCCATTTCTGTGCCTCCCCTCTCTGTCCCCACCCATTTCTGTCCCAACCCTCTCGATCCACCCACCCTCTCTGTGTACCCTCCCCTCCCAGTCCCCTAGTTCTGTACTCCCTTCCCCCCCCCTCCCCCCCCCCCCCCCCCCCCACCCCCGGCAGGGAAAATATCTTGTCTATTTACCCTATCCATGCCCGGCCTGATTTTAAAAGTCTCCTTCAGGTCACCGTTCAGCCTCTGACGGTCCAGGGAAAACAGCCTATCCAACCCTGGCAACATCCTATAATTCTTTTCTGACCCCTTTCAATTTTGAGAACATCCATCTGACAGGAAGGAGACCAGAATTGCATGGAATATTACAAAAGTTGCCGAATCAATGTCCTGTACAGCCGCAATATGACCTCCCAACCCCTATACTAAACACTCTGACCGATAAAGACAAGCAGACCAACTGCCACCTTCACTATCCTAATTTCCTTGCTATTCTACTGTTAAGGAACTATGAAGCTGCACTCCAAGGACACTTTGTTAAGCAGCACTCCCCTGGAACTTATATTAACTGTATACGTCCTGCTAAACTTTGCTTTTCCAAAATGCAGCAGTTCGCATTTTTCTAAACTGAACTCCTCAGCCCATCACCCATCTGATCCAGATCCCCTTGTACTCTGATCTTTTTCCCTGTCTACCACACCTCCCATTTTGGTGTCATCCGCAAACTTATTTATAAGATCTCTTATGTTCACATCCAAATCATGGATATAAATGACGAAACGTGGATCCAGCACCGATCCTTGTGACACTCCACTGGTCACAGGCCTCCAGCCTGAAAAGTACCCTCTGCCTTCTACCTTCGGGCCAGTTCTGTACTCCGTACGATCTAACCTTGCTGACCAGTCTCCCATGAGGAACGCCTTACTGAAGTCCATATAGATCATGTCCATGCTCTGACCTCAGCAATCCTCTTTGTTATTTGTTCAAAAAAACTGAGTCAGATTCATGAGACATGATTTCCCATGCACATATCTGTTATTAATATCCAGGATTTAACTCTGTACATCGGGGTCTGCGTTACCCAGTTATAGGTGTTAATATTCTGGATGAAGTTCATGTACACCAGCATTTTGTCAGTGACTGTGTATTGAGTCTTGTTAATGTTACCAACACCGGTTTTTGAAACCTTTTGAAAGGCAGTCCCCGTATCCCTTGCCCACCAGGAAATGGTGGCAGTGTCCTTACCTCTGGACCAGGAGGGTCAGGCTCAGCGTTGAGGAACAGCATCTTTGAAGAGGATGATTAGAAAACCTGCCCAAGCCACCAGGCCATACTGTTTCCCAGCTGTCCCTGCCTCAGCCTCTAAACAGAACCTTCCTGTAGTTTCTCTCCTGTCAGACTCTCCCATTGCTCAGTTTGTCCAGGATTCCCTCCTGCTGCTGCACTGCTCCTGTCGCTCACTGACCTGTCCATCCCCCAGTGTCCTCCACATTCATTCATTGTTTACAATCCATTACCCCAGTTCTCCAGCCCATAGAGACGGCTCAATGATTAGCACTGCTGCCTCACAGCACCAGGTACCCGGTTTTGATTCCAGCCAAACCCAGAGTTTGTGCATTCTCCCCATGTCTGAGCGGGTTTCCTCCGGGTGTTCCAGTTTCCTCCCACAATCCAAAGATGGGCAGGACAGGTGAATTGGCCATTCTAAATTGTCCATAGTATTAGTTACATTAGTCAGGGGTAAATATAGGGTAGGGGAATGGGTCTGTGCAAGTTACTGTTTGGAGGGTCGGTATGGACTTGTTTGGCCGAAGGGCCTGTTTCCATACTGTAGGGATTCTGATATATTGGGCAGCAGCTGCTGTCAGTCTCCCGGACTCCTGTATGATTGGGAGCACGTGCTGTAGGAGGGGAGACCAGTGTATGGGCACAGTGCTGGCCTATTGTGGGAGTATGCACAGTGCCTGGGAAGGAGGCTGTGGTTGTGAGGGATTAATCTGTTATTGGCATCTTCCTCCCTCTGGGAGCAGGACCCAGGGGAATGGCCTATTTCCTGGTACCCTGACATGTGATCAGACTATCAGTGGGGCAGCATTTTGCAGAGAGTTATCAGAACTCTTTTGTGAAGATTCAGGGTTTTTATGGAAAATGTCAAGGATGGACCTGCAATTTGAGTTCTAATTTGGTTCATTTTAGTAAGACGGGTTTTGGCCAGAGTGTGCAGGAAGCAGTGTATGCAGGGTGGTTGTCATCAGAGGATTCACCAACAACTCCCCTCACCCCCCCCCCCCCCCCCCCCCCCCCGGTGGACTCAGAATCAGACTCATTGGTTTGGTTCTTAGTCCGCAGACAAGAGCTAGGAAACTGAATTCAAAGAGAGGACAGAGACTGAGAGAACTGGGTGTGGAGGAAAGGAGTGAGGAGGTTGGTTTGGATTTCAGTTCACAGAAGAAAGAAATTGTTAGATTGAGAGTTAAAACTTTGGGAAACATGAAACTACAATTTAATACTATAATTGTCTTATAAAGATCCATCCTGTATTAATATGGTGAGTTGTTTTCTCAGTTGTAGGGTACCGAAAGGGTGGATTTGTGGATGAGAAATTCAAATTGAACTTCATGTTCAGATCTGATAGTTACTTGATCCGTGCCGATCTGAATATTCATTGGCCTTTTCCTGTGGAAGGAAAGGGGAGTATTCTGTCCGTGGGCGAATATTTCAAATCTCAGTGTGACTGGAAAAAAATACTGAGGTACAGCCAAGTCCATGTTAGGGTGGTGACTGTGGAGAGAGAGTTCGTTTGTTTTTAGAAGTCTGAAAAATCATGGCATGTTTCCCAGGAACAATTAAGCCACAGCTTTGCTTTGTAGAAGGACAAGTCTTTAATTAACCATACAACCAGAAAGACACAAGGATACCTGCACCATGGGAATACTATGAAAACGGGATTGTTGTAAAGGAGTTCATTCTCGATCATGGACTGTAATCCATTGGCGTTGTCACGTTGGTTCCAGCGCCATGGGGAAATACTGGAAATATGATGAATGCAGTGTAGGTTTCAGTTATTAAACTGTAAAAAGTGCAGAACAATTTAAAAGGATGTTGTCAGGGCTCAGGGGTCTGAGTTATAGGGAGTGGTTGGACAAGCGAGGATTGTTTTGTTTAGAGCAGAGGAAACTGAGGGGGTACTGTTCTAGAAGTGTGTAAGACCATGAGGGGCATGGATAAGGTGAATGCACTCAATCTTTTTTCCCTGGGAATCAAGGACTGGAGAGCATCAGTTGAAGGTTAGAGGGGAAAGAATAAAAGGGAAGCTGAGGGGCAACTGTTTTACACACAGGGTGGTATGTATATGGACTGAGCAGCCAGTGGAAGTGGTTGAGGTGGGTACACTCTCACAACAGGTAAAAGACATTTGGACAAATACATGGATAGGAAAGGGTCAGAAGCAGATGGGCCAAGTGCAGGGAAATGGGGTTAGTGTGGATGGACATTCTGGTCAGCATGGGCCAGTTGGACCAAAGGGCCTGTCTCTGCTGCAGGACCCTGACTCCAAGTATATTTACTATTTCTCCGGCTATCTCTGGTAGCACCCTGGGATGTATTCCATCAGGGCAAAGAGAGTTATCTAGCTTTAGCTCCATTAGCTTGCCCAGCTCTAATGCTTTGGTGATAATCGTTGTTTCATGGTCCTCACCTTCCTCAATCTCCTTATCAATTACTGGCATGTTCTTCGTATCCTCCACTGTGAAGACTGACTGCGGTGTACTCATTCCTAAACCCTGCTGGATAGCAATAACTTGGTACAGAACTCTGAGAGGTCTTCTTTGAGTCTTTATTGATGAGACATGGCAGTTACCTGGATAGTGTACATGCAGAACACCTCCAAGCAGCATCAGGTAACTTCCCGCCTGTCCGATGTAAAGCTGCCATTCTTATACCTATGTGGTTTGGGACTTTGAATAGAGAGTCTCTCTCAGTATTATCTCCATGGCAACGGTCAGTTAGATAGTCTAGTTCAGTTTCGCACTTTGTGGTTAAAACATACACCCCTGCGGCTCCCTCAAGTATCTGACAGGCACTTCAGTTTCAGTGGGGCTGTATATGAGGATTCTGTTATGGAGGAGCCGGTGTTGGGGTGGGGTGGACAAATTTATAAATCACACAACACTAGGTTATAGTCCAACAGGTTTATTTGGAAGTACAAGCTTTTGGAGTGTGCTGTGATTTGTAACTTGATCAGGATTATCTCTATGGTAACAGTTAAGTGCTTCAACAATTCCAGAGACCATATGTTCCCCACACAATAGGTTCCTCTCCAGCAGTGTAAACTGCTATTCCGGCCCTGGGGACAGTTACTCATCACTTTTCTCCCCCAATCCCATCTAGCTTTCTGTTGATCTTTAAAGTTTCTCTAATCTCCTAGTTTCTCCGTAGTCTTTGCCAATTTGTATGCCTTCTATTACAATTTGATAGACTCCCTTATTTCCTGAGCCACTCATGGCAGATTACTCCTTTTTCCTACAGTCCTTCCTTTTCACTGATATATACTTTTGCTGAGCACTTCGAAAAATTCCCCCGTTGTCCGTCAACTTTCCCACGGTAAAGTCTTTGCTTCCAGTCTACATTAGCCAACTCCTGCCTCATCCTATTGTAGTCTCTTTTGTTTAAGCACTCGATCTTGGGATTGGATTTAATCTTCCAGCTTTCCAGCTGTGTTCTAAGTTCAACCAGATTTATCAGAAGTCTTTTACCAGATTACGAGGTGAGGCGAAGTTTCCTGGGTGTTTTGTGTTACATTGTCGTATTAAAGTATAGGATGGATGTTCACAACAGAGTATTCTGGACGGTGTGAATGTCCTCACAGTCTAAAACCATAAATCACTGTCTCCCCTCAGTTTCAAATTGCAAAATCATTATCTCCTACACGCTTCCTCACTATCTAAGTTTGGAATGCTCACCCACCTGACTAGCCTGCTTTTTCCAAAAATCTCCTTTGGTGAATGTGGAGAGTTTTGGATTCAGCTTTCCAGTTATTACTGTAAGAAGATGAGCACTGGGCACAGGAGAGGCAATGCAGCCCTTCGAACCAGCCCCACCATTTAATACGGTGATGATTGAGCTCACCTCGGTCTCAGCTGGGTTTTCCCGCCTGCTCTCTCTCACCCTTCATCTCATTGCAAATTCAACATCTGTATCTCTTCATTAAATCTGCTCATTGTCCTGGCATCCACCGCATTTTGAAGAGGGAATTCCACAAATTTGCAACACATTGAGACAAGTACATTCTTCATGAGAATAGAATAGATTCCCTACAGTGCAGAAACAGGGTATTCATCCATCGAGTCCACACCAGCCTATGATGAGCATCCCATTCAGACCCACGCTGTCCCTGTAACCCTGCATTTCCCATGGCTAATGGCCTAACCGGCACATACATGGACACTGTGGGCAATTTAGCATAGGCAATACACCTAACCTATACATCTTTGGACTGTGGGAGGAAGCTCGAGCACCCTAGGAAACCCACGCAGACATGGTGAGAACGTGTAAACTCCACACAGTCGCATCTGGCTGAAATAAAACCTGGGTCCCTGACGCTGTGTGGCAGCAGTGCTCACTTACCTTTCAGTCTCAATTGCCAGTTCCAGTCCATGAAGCAGCCAGTTACATGCTCCAGTGAATTGAATTCTAACAGCAGCATTGCCCTGGTAGGAGAGATTGAGGAGCTTGAAGCTGTCTTCTCTGAAGTATCTAAACATGAAACACTTCAAATGATCAAAATCGTCAAGAGCTCGACAGGATAGATACAAGAAGGATGTGCTCCTAGGCGGGTGTGCCTGGAATAAAATAAGCACTAACTACAGTATCTTTACCCAGCATCCCCTTTAGCTACATAAATGTTGAAGATTTATTTGCTGCTCTAATTCCACTCTCTCGATCACTCCCATTTGTCACTGCTGTAATTTTGATGACGGTGCAAATGTATAAAATTTAATTTAATCCATCCCAAAGCATCTCTGTACCTGTGTCTCACTTGTGTTCATCGAGACACTCATTCAATCTGACCTCTTTACAAACCCTGCGCTGATATTTCCTTAGAGGGCTCAGAATTAATTATTCACAGAATTGTTACTGTACAAAAGGAGGCTGATTGGCTGATCAGCTCTCCAAAGGAACACCTCACCGAATGCCATTCTTCTCCCTTTACCCCATAAACATTCCAATAACACCAGCGAGTTCACAACTAACCACAGCGATTGGATTGTTTTGTTTGTTCATGGGATCACGGCATCACTTTCTGGGGCAGCATTTGTCATCCATTCTAACTGCCCAGGAGATGGTTCAGATTGTTAACTCAGACAAAAAGACAGAAAGAAAGCTGCACATTTAGATCGCACCTTTGATGACCTGGGGCAATGAAACATGAATCAAATCCAATGATTTCAACCTCAAATCTCTGAAAATACAGACACAAAGCTTCCTACTTGTACCAGGCTGTCTCTCCAGCGTCCTTTATTTCTTGAGAAAAGAGGTTTAAGCTGTGTACCCGTTCCTGGTGATTGTAACCTCTGTGTCCTTGTACGATGTATGACTGAACCTTTATTTTCCTGTTCCCTGTGAGCGACATCAGCAGCAGAAACAGGTCCTGAGCTGTGCGGGTTTCGGTTGGAGTATTTGTATTGACAAATTCATTCTCACCCTCACATACAGTGTGAAATTGCTGTAAAACAGAAGGAAAGGATTGAGTGAGAACCAACAGAAACACAAAGGCAGCGTGTGTACCTGAGCTGAATGAACCTGGCATGAGGAAAACGTGTCGACAATCACAACTAGTTAGAATCACAGAATCCCTGAGGCGCACAAAGAAACTATTTGGTCCATCGAGTCTGCAATGACCCTACCTCCATAACCCCACATTTTCCATGGTTAGCCCAACCCACCTAACCTACACACTACAGGCCGTGTTAGCACGGCCAATCCAGCAAACCTGCACATCTGTGGGAGGGTCATAGATTATGTCTAAGTGCTCAGGATTGTGGATGAAGGCTCACAAACACTTGACTCTGACACAAATGCTCTTTTTTTTTCCAAAATAAAATCTGGGGGAAACTGCAACCGGAAAGATTTCTGATTATCTCATGAGGAAGAGAATTCAAAACTCATGCCATTGACCCAGGGGGCGCGGTGAAAGTTACAGAGGTCTGGGAACCATCAGAAATGTAACAGGTTGTGAGCAAGGTGGGGGTGAGACAAGGACAAAAGGACAGTCTGTCACTCGGGGGAAGACCGGAGAGATTAAGCAGCAGAAATGTAATCCCTCAAGGCCACGGGGAATGGAGTTAGGGCTGGGAAAGAAACAAGGAAGCAAGGTGAGCAGCTGCCAAAGAAATACATTGAAAAAACAGATCATAATCACATAGAGGGCAGAGTACACAGTCTGAAATTGCTGCTGTCATTGGTGAGTACAGAACGCTGTAAAACCTGGATCGTTCTATTACAGCCAACACATACAGGATGGACAAAGTGGCCTCAATCTGTGCTGTAACTTCCTGACAAATTTACTTGAGTTTAATATTCTGGAGAAGTGTCAAATAAATCGCAATGATCCCATTCTGCAGACTTTAGTCCATAGCCCTGCATGTTCCAGCGTTTCAGTTACATCCATGTCCTTTTATTCTAATGTGATGCTGGCTACTGCCTCTACCAGCCCATCAGTGAGTTCCTGCCCCCCACCATCCACTCCCCTTCTTTCTGAGAATTAGTTTCAATCTAAAACCTCCAGTTTCTGACCTCTCTGTTAATGAATAGCTCCTTCCTATTCACTCGATCTGGATTCCTCAGCATCTTATCACTTCAATTAAATCTCAGCTCATCCTCCTCTGAAAACATCCCCAACTTATCCAACCTTTCCTCAGAGCAGACATTCTCCAATCACGGAAACATTCTGATCAATCTCCTCTGTACCCTCTCTGGTGAGAACACATCAACGTGGGGACGCGGAGTGAGTGCAGTACCTTAATCATGGATTAACTTGTGTTCCTGACATTTCCAGTGTCACCTCCGTGTTCTTGTGGTTGTCGCTGATACAAGAAG
Source organism: Hemiscyllium ocellatum (assembly GCF_020745735.1). Classification (NCBI taxonomy): domain Eukaryota; kingdom Metazoa; phylum Chordata; class Chondrichthyes; order Orectolobiformes; family Hemiscylliidae; genus Hemiscyllium; species Hemiscyllium ocellatum. The sequence continues at coordinate 236,537 of NW_026867794.1, forward strand.
TGTTCTGGTTTTCCCACGTGGAACTGGATGTGCACTCCATGGGGCTGGGATTCCCTACCATTTGTTAACTAATCCTAAATTAACTTCAGATTAAAACAAGATTATCAGTTACCAAATAATCAACTTCTTTCATTATTCTCAAGTTACTTTTTTAAAATTATTACTATCTAAACACAACAGGCTTTAATTTGCTGAACAAGTATTCAGGTATCTTCTCTGTTAGAATTACTTGAAGATTATTATCTTCAGCTACATTTGGTGAATTGAACACTGTAAATATATGAATATCAAATGGATTTGAGTTTGACGGTAATTAATTTAGTCTGACATTCGTGTTGATTAATATCAATATAAACAGCAATGGGGTTGATTCATACCTGCCCTCTGGGCAATTAGGGATGGGCAGGAAATGCTGCAGGGCCAGCGCTACCCTCATCCTGTGAATGAATAAAGGAAAATAAAAGTCTCTACCCAGTGTGAATGTGTACATGTTCCACAATGCTGTGAACATTCCCAAAGCTAAGTTCTCTATACGCAAAATAACTTGAAGGACTGCCAATACCATTGTTCATTACTTGGTGTGAAAAGAGAAAAAAAAGTCCTTCAAGTTGTGTTTATGAGTAAATTCATTGGTGTCTCAGCAGGATGGCTGCCTGAGGGAATCCCTTACCCTCCTCCCACCCCCCCCCCCCCCCCCCCACACACACACACACACACACACACAGACACACACAGAGCAGGTGAACAGCTTCTCCCCAGTCTGACTGGTTTTGCCCGTTTCCAGGTGGGAATGGGTAAAGAATTCCCTTCTGGCATTCCCCACATTTCCAGAGTCTGTCCCTAGTGTGGCTGCACTAGTGTTTTGATTTCAGATAAGTGCTGGCAGACTGTTATACACACCATTACGCACCCCACCCACCGCCCCCTCCCCTCCCCTTCCCAGAACCCAGTGTAAGGCAGTAAAACATTATCTCCTGCTGAGGAAGGACAGCCTGTGTTAGACTGAGTAGGAACACTGAGCAGATTTACCTCAATGACAATTTAATCGGTGACCAGAGCACGTTAAGCAAGTCCACATAAAATGCATTATAGCACAGAGAGAGGCCCATCAAATCCAAGCTGGCTCTCTGTAGCAGAATCCAATATTCTCATTCCCCATACTTCCCCCAAACTCTGCAATTTTATTTCCCTCGGATCTGATCTAATTGTTTTTATCAATCATTCATCTTCTCTGCTTGCACTACCATAATAGGCAGCATGTTCTGCATATTTCCAGCCAATACAGTCAGCAGAAACACTTGCTCATCTCCCGCTGTATCAAAACTTTACATCTGATCTTAATTCTTGTGCGATCACCTATTGAATACAGATATTTTTTGTCTGCTATATCTAGGTGTGTTATAATCTTATATAGCTCTATCAAAAATATATTCAACTTGTTTAATTCAAAGAAAATACAAGTTTCTTCAAATCAATTCACTGAGTGCATTTTCTTCATCAGTGAACCACACCAGTAAGTCTGTACTCCACACTCTGAAGATCACTCATATCATTCAATATTGATGTCTAATTTGTTCCACAAATCCAGACGAGACAAGTTTTCTGCACAACAGCAGTAGTTTTATTATTGGACAGCTGGCGGGAGTTTCAAAATGTCTCTAAAGTAGCCGAGTGTCTACTTGCAGAGACTGTTCTTCGTGAATCTCTGCCTTACCCACAGAGACAGTATATTTAATAGGAATTAGACAAAGACATATCAGTCACATGGGTGATTGTCATTACATAGTTTAAAGCAGGTAATTATGACCTTACAAAGCTTGATGAATGGCGATGTCCTGTGGTAAAGTGTGAATGGATTACAGAAACTGATTATCGTATTGTTCATGATTATGTGTTGATGGGAAGAGATTAAGGCAGAAGGGTTCTTCCTTCAGTAAATGGGGGATTCACTTACCTATGCTAATATGGAGGGGAGGTAAGACAATGGGAGCGGGAGGCAGTTTAACAGGGTTGTGCCCAGGGCTCTCAGTCTTGTCTGGAAAGGGCAAATTCCTCTGTCTGGGGTTACGGGGGAATCCACATGTGTGGCTGCAATGCGTTCTATTTTGAAGGTACAGTCCGCCTCCCCCTACTGAGGTGTTCTGTCTGTATTGTAAGAGTACAGGCCTCGTACTGTTACAATGCAGCAGTAAGGCTTTTGGCAGGAGAATGTTTAACCCTTGAGTCGCCAATGCATCCTGAAAGAAAGCAAAGTATGGAACTGGCCCCTCTGTGGTATTTTAAATTCCCCATTCTGACCAGGAATCTGGTGACCAGAATTGGATGCAATGATTGACTGTGACCTAACTAGAGCTTTGTCAATGGTCAGCATCTATTCCATGAGTTTGTTATCATTCCCTCTATTAATGAAGCCCAGTATCCTATACATTTACTCAAAACACTTTGTGTTCTCTCTCCTTAAATGATTTGTACACATTGTCCCCATCCTGCTGTCCTGCTCCCTGTGTCTGTTCCAATCAAATATATATTCCCTTTCTGCACTGCTTCTCTCAAAATGCATCAACTTACTGTGTGTTCTAATGAAGAGACATATTCCACTCAAAATATTATCTCTTGCTCGACACATTCTACACGCCCCAGAAAACAGAACAGGACAGCACTGGGATAATCGGCCCACTATGTCTGTACGGATCATGATACCATTCCAAACTAATTCCATCTGCCTGTATATGGTCCATATCCCTGCCAACCCATGTCTGCTTATGTGTCTGCCCAAATGCCTCTTAAACATTGTGATTGTTTCTGCTTTTACCATCTCTCAGGCAAGTACATTCTAGTCACTGACCACCTTCTGCATAAGAAACTTGCCTGACATAACTTCCTTTAAACCTGCACAGACATTGTTGGAAATGCTCAGCAGGTCATGCAGCATCTGTGAAGAAAAATCAGTTAATGTTTCGGGTCTGGTCACACTTCCTCAGAAACGTTATCGCTGATTTCTCTTCACAGATGCTGGTAGACCTGCTGAACTTTTCACAAAAATGTTTTTGTTTTTGGTTTACAGCATCTGCAGTTGTTTTGGTTTTCATTTCCTTTAAACGTCCCCCCTCTCCCCTTAAACCTATGGTCTCTAGAATTTATCATTTCCACCTTGAAAAAGATTCAGATTATTCACTCTGTGCCTCTTGGTTCACCCCGCAGCCACTGACTTTCTAGTGACAACAACCCAAGATGTTCCAACCTCTCCCAATCCAGACAACATCCTGGTAAACCTGTTTTCAACCTCTCCAAAGCCTCCACATCCTCCTTATGTGGTGATCAAAACGGCACACAATACCCCAAAGGTGGCCTGATTACAGTTTTATATTCACTCCCCTGACAGAAGAAGGCAAGCCTGCCATCCACCTCCTTCACCACTTTCAGGGAGCTGTGAACGTGCACCTGAAGATCTCCTCTGTATATCAATGCTGCTCAGGGCCCTTCCGTTTAGTGTATACATTCTTCTTGCAATGTGCCTCCCAAAATGCATCACCACACATTTGTCCAAATCAGATCTATCTGTATTTTCTCCGTATAACCTTCTAACTGATCTTTCTTGCTGTGTCCTTTGACAACATTCCTCACTGTTCACAGCTTCATCAATTGTACCATCTACAAACTTGCTAATTCAGTTGTTTACATTTTCTTGCTAATCACTGATATATGTTGCAAACAACAGATGTCCCAGTTCTGATCCTTGTGGAACAGATGCACTGGCCACAGACCTCCAGCCAGCAACATACCCCTGCACAACTGTTGCTGGGAGAAGTATCAAAGAGGAGCCTGAGTTTAGCAGCGCGGTGACCTTTATACAGCGTTCCTCATTTAAGCATGGTGGGAGAGTTCCCTCTCGAGAACTCTGTGGCTTCCCCAGCCAAGTACAGCTGGGTTTCCTTCATGCTTTCCGGTAATATTTTCACTCGACCTGATCTCCTGGGTTTGGAATGTTAGCTCACAGAATATTTCTGTGCTCCCTTTCCCAGTTTCTGATTCGCTGTCCCTCTGCAACTTCCCCTCTCAGCTCATGCAGTTGCTTTGCCAGTTCATTCAAGAATTGTTTGACCCTATCCTTGCCATTGGACATCTCGGGCACTCCCACTGCCACACCCTGTGGCACCTGCGTAGTCCATCCGGTCACTAATTCAAAGGGGGACTGCCTTGTTCCCTTTGCTGGAGTTGATGTTAATTTAATTAGGATGGTGGGGAGTACTCTAACCCATCTCTGCCTGTCTCTGGGAGGGCCTTAGTCAGACTAGCTTTCAGTGTCTGCTTCATTTCTTCTGCTGTACCTGAGCTCTGGGGGTGGGATGGGAGATGGGATTTCTGTTCAGTACCAAACAGGCCACAGAGCTGTTTAACTACGTTCCCTGTAACATGTGTCCCTTGGTCAAAATCTGCAGGGGAATGCTTCCACCCACTGCGTAAACCTGTTTATTAAGACGCAGCAAGATTTCCTTCCCTGGGATTGGGATGGGTGTCTGTGTCAAATCCATCTGTAATTGTTCCCATGGGCCCCTGGGTCCCTGCTGCTGCCTCCATTTTATCCTGATTGCTTTCAGTGGCTCACACTGTGAACACACTACACACCTTCGACAAAACCTTGCTTTATCTCTCCCTGTTCCAGGCCTCCCCTGTAGTGGAGCATCTGATATTGCATTGTATCCTGCTAAATATGGGCTGACCCATGATATGGTTTTAATAATGTTTGCCTTATACAGTGTGGTGGCACTGCTGGATCATCCAGACTCTGTCTTGTCCTATTACTGCCCCACCTTTTTCCCATTCCTCTTTCTCCTGTTGTGGGACTGTTTCTGGGAATATCTTTAAACCTTCCTCTCTCACTTCTGCAGCTCCTGCCACTGCCATCTCCTCAAATGTCTGCACTGTTTCAGTCAGTATTTTACCTGCCTTATCCACATACTCACTGCCCTGTTGGTGTGGGGTTTCTACTTTCCTGTGAGCTCTAATCTTTATTACTGTTGCTTCATTGGGAAAGTTAGCTGCTTCCACTAACTCTCTGACCGGTTCCTCATGCTCTATGTGGCCCCCAGACAAGGTGATGTACCCTCACCGAGCCCAGACCAACACATGGTCATGAACAATACCAAAGGCATGCTGACTGACTGTGTATATGCTGACTCCCTGACCCCTGGCTAATGTCCGTGCTTCTGTCAGGGCTTGTGATGGTTCTGCCAATCTTGGCCTCCACAAAAGGCCTCCAATAATTAAACAATCTAAAGTTTGCCTTACGCCTTCGCGATGTGCAGATGGATAGTTTTAAAATCATGGTCTTTTGTTCCAATGGGATTATCCCCTCTGCCTTCCTGATTTGATCTCCCTGATATGATGTCCCAGGTACGCCTCTACTTACCTTCCCAGTTGCACTCTCTGTGGGTTAATTTTAAGCCCGGCCTGCCTGAACTGACACAATACTATGTTTAATATTTGGATATGTTCTTTCTCACCAACTGAGGTAATGAGGTGTTGGTAAGATTAAATAGACTAACTCCATCAGCCTTACATCGGTGGAATATTATGGGATCCCTGAGATAACTGGATCCAGGTGTACTGTTTTCCTTTGATAGTAAACATCAGCTTATTCTGCCATTATGGACCAGACCCCATTCACAATATCAAGGGCTGAGACTATATCCTGTTGCGATTTCAATCCATTAAATACAGTGGTGTGGTTTGCTACTGTAGGATACTCTTTAGAGGCGGATTTACTGAGGGAGGTATAATCAATAGTGAGGTGGGATGAGCCGTCTGGATTCAGTGAATTAGTCTGGGATACTGTCGGTCTGACTGTTCCCTGCTTCTCTCAATCTGTTACTGTCACAATGACTGCCTCCTCAGCCCCAGCTTTAATGGGATCCTGTGTGTGTGGGGAGTGAGAGGGCCCTTGATCTTTACAGGATCCACAGATAATAATCCACATTCCTGTTTGAGTTCCCCACACTGCTGTTTGGGACCTAGCTATAACTCCCCAGATTCCCTGACTGTTCCAGTCTCCCTGCAATGCAACTACTCTGAAGATGTCGCCTCTCCTTTGCTTCCTGTCTCAGGCCTGTCCAGGTTGTTCCCATATTACAGTTCAGGTCTCTACATCAATAGTTGCTCCGAGCTGTTCTAAAATGGCAACTCCCAGAATGGTCCCTTCCTCAGTTTCACACTCCCATATCTGAGTATATTTTGCCATATCGGTGATCTGCATCGGATTATTTCATCCAGCTTCCTCGATTCCCTCTCCAAATGCTCTCATTTTAGTAATTGAGAGGGTGGGGGCAAATCCATATCGGTAACTGATATAGCTGCTCTGTATTAATATTTATTAATACAGCAAACACAGCATCAATAAATATTCATGGGCTATGCATGTGCCTACGTGAGCACATGCCACACACAATGTGAACATCTATCTCCCTCTCTCTGCCTCCGTTCCTTGGCTATGTGCCCTTTCCTGCTTCCCTTGTAATATTGTGGGTCTGATTACCCTGCCTGTATTGAATCTATTCTTCTGTGTTTCTGCGTTTGCCTCAGCTCTCATGACCAATTCAGCATTTGGTTAGAATTATCTCCCACTGGGAGTCCCATGTTTATAATTACAGTTAAATGGGGTCCCATGTCATCTTTTAAACACATCAAACCTATTTCATCATCACACTTTGGGGTTTGGTAATCCCCCGTGGTCCTTACACACCTCAGGCTTCCTCTCTGTATGATCCTCGATATTACCCTTGGCTCCATGAGTCACCAAGGTTATTTTAGACCATTCAGCCTGTCCCCTCCCCAGTGTGTCCCTGCAATATCTGTAAATGCCTGGAGGCACTGGTCAGCTGTGCACTGGGGGGGACCGACTCACACCCTCACCCTCTCATTGCAGGGACAGCTTCTGATGTACACGTCAGAGTATCTTGGCCTGAGAGATCTTGGCTGACACCATCATCGGTGAGACTATGTACCTCAATTAAATAATCCATATTGTCTCAATAAGGCCCATTAATACCATTTCTCTATCAGGCTGGGTGTTCATTCACCAACACCTGTCGTTCAGCCGGGTAAACGGTTCAGGTTTGGTTTCTGTCAGTTCCCTTTGTTGCTCCCTACTGTCTAGCCACGTTGAGCTTTGATGCCGAGCGGTGCCATGGACACGGCCTTCTGGGCCTTACAGGGCAGTGGGTCATCCCACCCATTGCCGTCCCTCTGTCCATACGTGGGCGCTTCACCATCTAACCTGTTCTACCCAGTGTCACCATCCTCACTGCCTTCTGAGGAGAGCGGGGCACTAGATACATCCCCCACTGTGACTGCCAGCTGGCCCTTTGGCTTTAAGGCCTCACGTCTGAGAGGCACCACCTTCACTTGTTCCTATTCCCCATAATAATGTAACACATTCTGTCCTTCCAGGAATAACACAGAACAAAATGTGAATTTGGTTTTACTTGAAATATTTATAACTTGACATTCACTTTACAGATCTATAGAGGTGAGAATTGTACTGTGATTATTTAAGTGAATTTAACATGATCATACAGTGAAAATAACTCTTAACGTCAACGACAATGAATGAACTGAATAATATGTGATCATTTGTACCAGTTCTTGCAATGAAAATTTGATTTTATTTTAATGCTTGTCACCCATTACACCATGGGCATTGTTATTAGGGAATAAAGTAATGGAAGAATATCAGAGAAAATCAATAGACTTTAATTTTAGCTTCACTGCAATAATGAACCAAAACAATATTTGGAAATATGGTTAAACTACATAACAAAGTTTCCAGTGTCATTATTGACATGAAAACTATTTTAGTTTGCAAGTTGTTTGGCTCTAAGAATAACTGGAAATGAAATGTGATTATGAATTGACCATTTAAAATGTACTTTGAAGAGAATAATTAGATATATTTTTGGAGGAAATTAGGGATTAATAGTTTAAAAATGTTTGGAGGTTGACTGTGATTATTTGATTGAGAGAGTCTGCATGATTATAAAGACTAATTCACCTTTTTCATTGCATTGTTGGTTTCACTAGAATCTGTTGTGGTCTAAGCTCTTGTTGTGTGCAATGGACTGTCACTAATAGCTTCATTAACCTGCGAGTCTCAGATCAGGTTTCCTTTGTCTGTAAGTCAGTCTGTAAGTGCGCGACACACCTGCTTTTCTGAGGGGAAACAGCGACTCTTTTCAAAGGAAATAAGTGGCAGTTCACACAGCATCGGCAGGGAAGGGTTTTTCTGAAGAATTTCATTGTCTATCTATAAACCGATGGTACCTGTGTTTGTCAGTTTGTGGAGAATTTAGCCCCTTTGTTCTCAGCTGTTTTATACAAGCAGTTGTTTCATTATGTCTTTGCCAAGAATGTTGTTTACTTTCCCCTTTTACTGTGATTGTGCAGGTTAGAATATTCTGTGAATCAATAATGTTCAATAACTGAACATTGAATAGTTTAGACTCTAACAGAGCAGTTGCCTTGTTTTCAGCTAATTATTCATTTTTTTTATTTCCTGGTTGTGTTGAATGTTACAGAAACAGGCTCTGAGCAATGTTTCCATTCACTTGTGTTGGAGCCACTGACAGCCACGTGGTCAGTCAGTTTCAGGCTGATGGATCAGTTTCTCTGTCCTATTAGATGGTGCTCACTTGCTCAGTTTCCGATGGCTCACCTCAGCGTCAGTCCATCAGCTGCTGAAACCCTGCATCCAGCATTTGTTCCCTCTCACCATGACTATTCCAATACAGTCCCAGCTTGTCTCCCACATTCTACCTCCATTACCTCATGATCACTTCAGATTCTACTGTCTGTGTCCTTGCAGCAAGTTGTGTCAGACACCTACCTCAGTTTTAACCTGATCTACATTATGTTCATGAAGAAAATTTCAAAATTTGGTTCACTGCTTTTAAACCTACCCGTGCCTTCTCCCTGTCCTCCCTGTGTAGTTCCACACCTCCCTGGGGTGTCTGCACTTATCCAATTCCAGCTGTGTGAGGGTTTCTTACTTTGTTCTCCTCCCTGTTGGTGGCTTTAGTTTCAGTTGCCTTGAACCTAAACTTGGTCATTCTCTTCCCCCATTCCCTTCAACGCTCCTTAATTCTCCCAGTTTGATCAAGGTTTTGGTTCCCACCCTTTGTACCTCGGGAACAGTCCTGTGGTATCATTGCTGAACTGTTAATGCAGAGACCCAGCGAATATTCTGGGGTCCCTCATTTGAATCCCACCACGACAGATGTGGAACTTCAATTTAATAATCATCTAGAATTATGAGTCTATTGATGAAATTATTCTCGATTGTCAGGAAAAACCCATCTGGATCACTGGTGTCCTTTAGGGAAGGAAGCTGCCATCCTGACCTGGTCTGGCCTACATGTGACTCCTGACCCACAGCAATGTGGTTGGCTCTTATTTGCCCTCTGGGGAATAAATGCTGCCCACAGCCAGTGGCACCTACATCCCAGTGAATGAATTTTAAACAAAGCTCTCAGTCTGGGGATCATGTGAGAGAGAAGCAGAAGGTGACCATTCAGCCCCTCGAGCCTGCTCCACCATTCAATAAGACCAGGCCTGATCTGTTTGTAATTTATATTCCATCACCCCCCCCCCCCAACGTCCCTTAACAAGAATCTATCAACCTGTGTCTTAAAATACTCAGTGAGACGACCATCTGGGGCAGAGAGTTCCAAATTTGCACAGCCCTCTGATGGGAAACAAATATCATCATCGCTGTCCTGAAAGGGTGAACCCAATTTTAAAGCAGTTCCCTCCAGTTCAGGAATGACCCACAAGTGGAAACATCCTTTCCACATCCACCTTATCAAACCATTCAGGATGTTAGATACTTCAGTCATGTCACCCCTCACTCTCCCAAACTCTAACTGTAACAAACCTATCCTGTCCAACCGATCCACATTTTATTTCTGTCACGCCGGGTGTGAGTGGGGTTGAAATGTTATGTTATGTTTATTATGCAGTGAATGTGTTGCTTCACTGTGTGGGGTCTAAGAGTCAACATGAGCCATACTAGCTTCCCTGTCTCACTGTATTACATATATCTTACATCACTGTCGTGTTTCCATCCCTCCCTACCTCATCGAACTAAAAAGAATGACAGAGATCGAGAAAAGTTGTTAGAAAATTTGTTGTTGCATAAAAGGTATTTGGTCTGTTTGTACAGATTGCATTGTAATTGTAGTAACCAGTTAATTAAAAGTTACTGACAAAATATTTTAAGTGGATCTACTGTTGGTGATGGAAATGCTGCTGGTTCATGTAAGAGAGGGCTGGGGTGAATACTGTACTTGGTTTTGATGAGAAAGTTGAGCAAGGTCAGATTCTTTTATCTTTGTCAATAAGGGGCAGAGATTGCAGCCAGGACAGTGTGGAGCTGGTTTTATCTTGTACACATTTTTAAAATATTTATTTGATGTGATGTGGGTGTCACTGACTGAGCCCAGCATTTATTGTCCATCCCTAGTTGCCCTTGAGAAATTGGTGGTGAGCTGTCTTCTTGAGCCGCTGCAGCCTACCTGCTGTGGGTATACAGCACAATACCTTTGGGGTGGGAATTTCCAGGATTTTGACCCAGCGACAGTGAAGGAACAGCTATATATTTCCAATTTGGGGTGATTAGTACCTTATAGTGGAACTTGAAGATAGTTGCCTTTCCATCTAGCTGCTGCCCTTGTCCTTCTCGATGGACGTGGTCATGGGTTTAAAAGGTGCTGGTTAGTGAATTCCTGCAGTGCATCTTGTAGATAGTATACACTGCTGCTACGGAGCATCAGTGGTGGTGCGGGGGTGGATACTTATGGATGCCGTGTCATTCAAGCCGGCTGCTTTGTTCCAGATAGTATCAAGTTTCTTGAGTGTTGTGAGGGCAGCATTATCCAGGCAAGTGGGGAGTATTCCATCACACTCCTGAGTTGTGTCTGGTAGCTGTTGGACAGGCTTTCAGGAGACAGCAGTTGAATTACTCTTGCAGCCACTGTGTCTATGTGGTGAGACCAATTCAGTTTCTGATCAATGATTATTCCCAGGATGTTGATAGTGGGTGTTCAGTGATGGCAACGCCATCAAATGTCATGGGATGTTGGTTAGATTATTTCTTATACGTGATGATCATTGCCTGCATTTGTGTGGGATGTATGTTACTTGCCCCTTGTCAGCCCAAACCTGGATATTGTCCAGATCTTGTTGTACTTGGACTTGGACTGGTACAGTAGCTGCGGAGGGAATTAATTATTAACGTTCAATAACCATGAGATTATGCAAATTCTTTTTTCTATCAAATGTCATGGACTGTATCTTGTGGTCACTCTGATATTCACTTTGGTTATCTCCTTACTCTCTTCCTGATTCAGACACAAATGTCGGATCATCGATCAGGATAAAATTATATAAATTTCTCCTTCTTCAAAGTGCACTGATAGATTTTCAAAATCTAAGTGTTGCTAACATCTAATTATTGTTCCGTTCAGTAGGGGGTATAAATGTGTAATAATGGCTCAGTACATGAAGTAATGTGAAGATATGGCAGTGTACAAACTCACAATGATTGTGAATATCAATTTTTATTTTAACCATATAAACACAGTTGAATTGATTTAATTATATTTGACTTCAATGCTCACATTCATTGTATTTCTGATCACAATAAGAGTGAACTATTTCTTGTGACAAAATTATTTAAAATTCATGTCACTTTTTTATGGACGCAAAATCGAATCAACACCCGTTTGTTCTCTCCTTTACCCATCGCAGTCAAGTTTGAATTGTACTATGCTAGCTTGATGCAGCACGGAAACAGGCCATTCAGGCAGCCCGGCCAGGTTCCCTAAACTAAACTAGCCCCATTTTGTTCCATATCCTTCTGGACGTTTTCTATCCATGTAACTGTCCAAAAGTCTTTTAGATGTTATAATTGTACCAGCCACCGCCTTTCCTCTCACAGCTCATTCCATGTGAGCCAAACACACTTTGTGAAAAAAGTTGCCCCTCAGATCCCTTGTAAATCTTTCCCCCTTACCTTAAATGTAATTTACACTATAGAATCTTTATGACTGCAAAGCTATTAAAAGTTGAGAGGTACTTAGAAGCAGCACAATAACATTCATAGTTTAGTCAGTGAACGGAAGCAAATAAATTCAAGATATTGTGAACATTACAATGAACAACGGATACAAGTTGAGAAAATGTTGGATTGAAAAACAATTCAGAAGACACTTAGATATTTTCTAATCAACTCTGAGGTGCCTTGACACATCTCTGTTGAAGGTTGGAATTGAACCCATACCTCCTGGTCTTTCAGGACAGACATTACCAGAGCCCTTCCTATGCAAGAAGGGCAGGACTATAATCACTTACTTACTGTGGTTACTCACAGGGAAAACTGCTCAAATATTTATTGTGATAATCAGACTGGGTTGTATTCGACAATTCCAGTGTGTAATGGACTGATAAAAGGAATTAGTAATTTCTAAAAATGGTGGAACGAAGCGACAATGATCTGAAATAAATATAAATCTCATGATAATCAAGTAATTAAATATGTTTGAAGCAGTTATTTATGTACTCAAAATTAAACTGCTTTGTAATGCACATGACTTGGAAATAAAGCATTAGTCATTCAAAGTGACTATTAAGCGAAAGATAATTTCCCTCATTTTCACAAACTTGTGATTTCTAAGAATTCAAGATTTATTGTAAAAGAATAGAGCAAACATTTGTTAATTCTGGTTTGTATACACAAGAAACACGTGAAATTAATATAATGTTTAACATGAAAAATACTTAGCTCTTATTGTAATAATCAGAAATATAGAAATGTTAGCATTGAAATGAAATACAATCAATACAAGAACGCAAAAAAAACAGTGGATACTGGACATCAGAAACAAAAATAGCTGATAACAAATTTAAGAATGATGAGAAACCCCTTACTGCAATGTAATTGTGCAATCTGTTGGAAAGAACTGAAATATTGATGTGAAAACTAGTTTGCCATCTCTTAATTGATAGGGCTGATTAATAATCATTTAATTAATATGAGAATTCAAATGAAAGAGAATGAGATAGTTACTATGAGTGTTGGGTGAGAAAACTTTGCTTGATTGCAGGTGTGTTGACCTGAAACGAGTGTAAATATTTCATCATGATACTGGCACTAAGAAATAATAGATCCAACTCTCATGATGGTGTGATAATTGAAATTACCATTAAAGAATAATTAATGTTGGAACTAAACGCTTAAAATGATTCAATATTTTCACAGCAGTTTGTACTAGATATTCAATAAGGTCAGTAAACTGAGAATTAAAATATTGGGTTAATTTCAAAACAAAAATCACACCTTCAGAGATTATTCATCAGAATAGTTTTGACATTGAAAGAAACCTCATTTATTCAAGAATTCTGCATTTTCCTCATTTTCTGTCTTTTTCCCACAGGGATCTGCACTGGAACCCTTCTGTTTGCGGGATAAATATATATAAGTGACATGGATTGAAATCTAATTTGGTGAGTTAATAAGTTTGCAGATGATACAAAGTTCAGTGCAGTTGTGGATAATGTAGAGGGCTGTCAAAGAATGAAGCAGGAAAAAGATAAATTGCAGATATGGGCAGAGAAATTAAAGGCAAAGTTTAATCCATACAACAGTGAGGTGTTTCACTTCGGGAGCTCAAATATTAAGGAAAAGTAGATAATGGCAGGGCCCTGAACAGCTTTGTTGTTCAAAGGGATCTTGGCGTTCAAGACCATGGCTCCCTGAAAGTGACCATGCAAGTAGATAGGGTGGTCAGGAAGGTAAATGGCATGCTTGCCTTTATTGGTCAGGGAACTGGTTACAAGAGTCAGGATGGCATGTTGCAACTTTATAAGACTTTGGTTAAGGCATACTTAAAGTATTGTATTCACTCCTATTCGCCACATTATAGGACGGGTATGGTGGCTTTGGAGAGGGTACAGAGGGCATTTACCAGGATGCTGCCTGGATTTGGAGACGTGAGAAAAACTCAGGTTGCTTTTTTGTGGAGTAGCGGAGGATGGAGGAAGAATTGATGCAAGTCTATTCAATCAGGAGATACGTAAATAGGGCTGACAGTCAAAATGGTTTTCCCAGAGTTGAAACGTCAAAAGTATGTGACATGTGTTTAAGGTTAGGGGAGACAGTTCAAGGGGCATGTGAGGGGCAATTTGTTTTTTACAAAGGGAGTGGTAGGTGTCTGGAATGAACTTCCAGGGTTGGTGGTAGAGGCAGATACATTAGGGCTTTTTAAATGTTCATTTAGATAATTTGGAAGGATATGGACCAAGGGTAGACAGAAGGGGTGAGTTTATTTTGCATTATGTTCCGCACAACGTTATGGGCCAAAGGGCCCATTCCTGTGTTGCACAGATCTTTGAGAGAAAACTCATGTCTAACACATATGACATTTAATCTAATCAATATTTAGTCACTGGTGTCAAAAATAGGAATAAAATAAGTAGAGAATGAACTTGACTCTAATCTAAAGATATATTTTATCATTTGGTAATGCTTTGGTATTTTTTTTCTGAATTATCAGCTTTGATGGAGATGTGTTGAAAATGTTTGCAGTTACTGATCTGCTGAACCAAAATGACCCCTTTTAAACTGATGGTTGGACTAGAAACCTTTTAGAAAACTTGAAAATATTCGGTAAGGTGAGATGCACATCATAATTTAATCCTATATTTCTTATTGACAATACTCCAATAAAACTTTTTTTTTACGTCTATACCAAAAAGATTGATTTTCCATCCCATGCTCATTGGAAATATCTGAATGCCACTCATTTCAACAATCAAAGTAACCATAGCCTCATCGATTCAGAGATATCTAATGACATTTCACCAATAATTACTGTTTATTTTAGAACATTGTATGTTCAAACAGCAATGTGAGATTTCTCTTTAATATTCAGTTCACTGACAGCATATTAATAATTTAGTTATTGCTAAAATCTAATAACTGATCAATCCAGTAAGGGATATAAAAGTGGAATTATGGCTCAGTACATCAACTGATGGAAAGATATTGCAGTGTTCACTCTCCCAATTATTGTGAATATTGATGTATATTTTGATTTGATTTGATTACATTTTTCTTCAACATGAAGGCTTATTGTATTTCTGATCTCAGCAAGGGTTAAATATTTTAAAGCTAAAAATATTCAAATTTGTGACTTTTTTTTTGTAAACACGAGAAAAAAACGTACATGTGTTTGTTCTTCCCTTTGTCAATCAGAGTACATTTTGAATTGTTGGAAGATGTACATTTGTGTAAGGAAGGGGAGCTGCCTGCAGCTGAATAGTCACAGTGAATAATTTTTGTTTTGGTGATTCCACCTGGTGCTAAGCATTCTACTTATCTTTTCATTATCAGAAAAATTGCTTTAAACATATTCAGCAGTTGTATTTTTCATGAATTTACAATAAGCGCCTGATATGTCTATTTATTTGTCCTTCAATTGTCACGATAGTAATTTTTACGTAAGAGCCTATATACTTAGTACCATCATTATTGTGAATTACCATTTCATTCTCAGTCCATTGCATAGAAACAGTCGAATTAATTCCCAGCCCAATTATAGGAGTGGACACTGGTTAGTTTTCATTTGAGTAATCACAATTAATTATAATCCCACCCTTCCTTGGTGGGAACACAATGAAAGGAACCTGTGGAACTCCAGTAGAGTGTCTCCCACGAGACCAGGAAGTGTGCGTTGAGTTCCCATCTTCAACAGAGATGCACCAAAACAGCTTCGAATGGTGATTAGAAAATATCTAAGCAGAGTTTGAATTGCTTTTCAATCCAATTTTGGATTTGCTCTGTCTGTTGTTCATTCCAATAATCACAGAATCTGCAATTTATTATCTTCAGTCATTAATAAATGTATGTATCACATTACATTGTCTCTAAATTTTAGATTTGAGGACACTGTAGTTTTTCAAATTTAAAATATCTAACTAATGACATTCATTTTATTTAATCAAAATACCTTACTACTTCCACTTATCTCACTTTGTGTATGATGGCTTCAATGCATTTTGCTAAGCAATTCTACTCAACATAAAGATTTTATTGACTTTAAATAGTATCTTTAGCACTCGCTTATCAATCTATTCCTAAATCAAAGAATCATAGAGTCATAGAATCCCTACAGTGTTGTAACAGATACTTGGCTCAACAAGTCCACACCGACCCACCGAAGAGTAACCCACCCAGACACATTCCCTTACTCTATTACTCGACATTTCCCCTGACTAATGCACCTAACCTACACATCCGTGAACACTATGGGCAATTTAGCATGGCCAACTCACCTAACTTGCAGACTTGTATACTATGACAATGTTATTGAAATTAATGCTCACACAAAACACTATTCATAAAGCCAGACAATGGTCTCATGATCATTTAATTACTGTTCAGTGGAATAATCTGAGTAACTGTCTTATTGTTCCTGAGATCAATCATCACAGTAAGCATCTGATTATCATTCCCTCCAGTAAATACAATGAGTGTGTTCTGAAATTTCTGTTCTGTAATTATCCAAGATACGTATTGCTCACAGCAGTGTTTATTCTTCATTACGAGTGGCCAAGGATTCTAACAGCCATTGATCTTGATCTTATTGTTACTGAGTGCAGTAACCACAGTAAACATTTGGTTATAATTCTTGCCAATAAATACAAGAGCTATCCTCTTACTTTGCAGCCCAGCAATTACACATGATACTTGTTACTCAAAGTAGTATTTATTCTTTATTACGATTGGCCAAGAGCACTAACAGCAAGACTTGTCAATAGTCCTGATTTGTACATGTTTTCAAATAGGTTTTCAGTCCAATTATTTCAAAAAAAGAGTCATTTGACTTAGTTCAAATGTAGATGTAAACATTTTCGGATCATTTCCATTCAAAGTATTGATTTGCTTATTCGGATCAAACTTGAATTTGCTTCTGTAAATTCAATTTACTGTGTTTTCCATTCATGGAAGCACTCGTTAATTGGTCCTCATTTTCATCTTAAATCTAATGCAAATTTGAAATACTGATTACAGTGAAAATTATATGAATTGTGGGTGGCATGGTGGCACTGCTGCCTCACAGCGCCAGGGACCCTGTTTCAAATTCCACCTCAGGCAACTGTCTGTGTGAAATTCGCACATTCTCCCCCGTGTCTGTGTGGGTTTCTTCCGGGTGCTCCGGTTTCCTCCCACAGTCCAAAAAAATGGACAGGTTAGGTGAATTGACCATACTAAATTGCCCGTAGTGAAGTGGTAAATGTAGGGAAATGAGTCTGGGTGGGTTGCTCTTCGGAGGGTCAGTGTGGACTTGTTGGGCCAAAGGGCCTGTTTCCACACTGTAAGTAATCTAATCTAATCTAATCTAATCTAATCTATAAATGTGTGGTCTCTAAAAGAAAGCCATGGAAGGCTAGATAGAATTCTTGAACAGCCTGTATATTTGAATGAAAAAAACAATTCCTTCCAAAAAACAAAGTTAAATAATCACACAAAACCAGGTGATGGTCCAAGGGGTTTATTTGGAAGCGCTAGCTTTCGGAGTGCTGCTCCTTCAACCAACTGATGAAGGAGCAGCGCTCTGAAAGCTAGTTCTTCAAAATAAACCTGTTGGTTCATAACCTGGTGGTGCTTGATTTTTTTAACTTTGTACAGCCCAATCTAACACTGGCACCACCAAATCATTCCAAAAACACTCTACATATGTACCTTTTAACAATTCAACAATCCTGCAGCAGGATTACAATTCTCAGTTTATCTATTTTAATAAATATCTAATCAATATCTAACACCTACTGGAAAAAATAAATCATTTTATCTGTTAAAACACAAGATTTAATTATCAATTCATTGTTATCACTGTATGTAAACTATATTTTCACTCTCCAGTGATGTGAGGTGACCCTTGGACAGAAATTATACATTCTAAATTCACCTACAGCCAGATAAATCGGGACAAACACAAAATTAATCAAACTAAGTCAAACAGCAGCGAGAATCAATCAGTTCCAGGATGACCCAAATTTTCTAACACCTTGACTTCCAGCCAATGCCTGAGCATTATATACCTCTCTTGAAAGTGTCAACAATGAAGGGTTTTTGCACCAACACATTGAATGCTTTGAATCCAGCTAATGACCACATTAGACATTTGTCACAAAACTATTGAACATTGGGTGGCACGGTGGCACAGTTGTTAGCACTGCTGCCTCACAGGGCCAAAGACCCGGGTGCAGTGCCCGCCTCAGGTGACTGACTGTGTGGAGCTTGCACATTCTCCCCGTGTCTGCGTGGGTTTCCTCTGGGTGCTCCGCTTTTCTCCCACAATCCAAAAATGTGCAGGTTAGGTGAATTGGCCATGCTAAATTGCCCATAGTGTTAGGTGAAGGAGTAAATGTAGGGGAATGGGTCTGGGTGGGTTGCGCTTCAGTCGGTCCGTGTGGACTTGTTGGGCCAAAGGGCCTGTTTCCACAGTGTAAGTAATCTAATCACTTTCCAAATCATGGAAAATATATCAAAGGTCTTGAAATCAAAGTGATCACTGCACATAAAGCCATAAGATGGTCTTCAAGGCCACCCGATAATTGTTCAGTGAAAAACCTTTTGTCAGTATCATATTGTTCTCAGGATAAGTAAACACAGCAGGCAGCACGCTATCACATCATCCCAAAGATATGCAAGAGATACCTTCTTATAATTTACACACCACATGTTCCCATGCCAATAATCACACTTCATTATTTGTGACTGAGGATGCTGAAAGTAACATGTATCGAGATAAAGGAATTCCTAAATATAGGCGAGTTTTCTGATAAGTTCCCTCCAGTCATCATGTTAAGAAAATGTAATTGTGGCTAAGTACATTGTGAACAGATCCCCATTAAACCTTTTCACGTGTTTACTCAGAGACACTATTGAAACATTTCCTCTTTAAATGCTGTTGACTGTATTTCGCTATAATAACCATGTTCCTTATCGATTTATTTTCTTTGTAATGCTGACACAAATGACTGAATATTGATGACATGGAAAATTGAATGGATTATATATTGTATTTCCACAGAAGAAAAGCTGAGACAGCAAGTAAAGATTGCAGGAGTATCTGAGAATGTTGAATGACCAAACAGTTCTGATCAATAATCACTGCATATCGAATGTATTTTCCAAACCATCATGCCAGCATTCTAGTTCTCAGCTCACTGATACTAATTACTGTGTCATCGATATCAGAGCAAACTCGTTTGGAAATATTGAATCATTTAATGTGTCAGCATTCTAAAATAAATTACCAATTCATTGTTAGACCAACATCACACAATAATTCTGTTTAAGTTTAGTAACAAATATCATGAGATTCACATTTCAATTTAAACCATTATTTCGTCGTGCCAATTTTACACAGCAAAATGGATCTTTTTTCCAGGTCAACACAACCATGAACCAAGCAATGATTCCTCATCCAACACTCACAGGAAATATCTGATGCCTTCTCATTTGAATGTTCAGAGAAATCATTGGATTAATATTACAAATGAAGATACGTCTAATTGTTTTAGACTCCAATCATTAATGTTCATTTCTACATGTTACAGATAGCAATATGAAGTTTCTAATTATTTTAAGTTTGCAGTAACCTGTTTTAAGACAATTTTTTCCTTATATCTAATATTTAATCATTGATGAAATCCATTATATTTGGCTTTAAGTGTGGAATTAAGTCTCAGTGACGTAGGCATATTGCACGGTATTGTTCCCTAATGGTAGCGAATGCAGATTTGTATTTTAATACTGAAATCCTGGTTGATTTGCTGTTGTAGGGGTGCCCTGCCCCATCTGGAATAGAATGACCTATGTTGGCTCATACGAAATGTCTGACAAACAAAAAGACGCAACCTGCCCTAGAATTAAAACACAAGATGGCGGAGGAGAGATAAACTAACAGTCTGTTCCAATCTTGATGAAAGAAAATAATATTTTGTAAAATCCTACTCCAAGTCCATAAGTATGCCAGTCCAGACAGTAATATTCCAGACAGTAATAAGAACATGCCAGATACAGAAAAACGACCAACCCTGACATTCATTAATGAAAGAATAATTGTCCCAGTGAATGAATAAACACCAGCTGCAGCATACAGCCCAGTTAACTTTCACAGCAGCTATCAGGGCAACAGACAGGGTTCATTTGTCAGAAACAGTTACTATTTTAAAGTTGCTCAGAACATTAAAAATACTTCTAATTGCAGATTCTTGAGAATTGTGGACAAGGCAGAGTTTGAGGCTGGAAGGAGTGTAATAATTAACTTTGTAAACTGAAGAAATAAGATACATTGAGAGATACCAATGCCGGAAGATTTTAGGAGCTTTTAAACATCATGAAACAATAGGAAGCTGGGGCTATCCATAACAATGTCCATCTGAGATTAGGTGTTCTACAGGATCGGATGTCTGTATAAGGAGTGAAGGATTGTAACCACACTGCATGTGGCCATTGTAATACAGCAAGTGTGTACAATTACTGCTTTTTACTGTACACGTTACAGTGTGTCATGGACCTACTTTCTGAGATTGGCCTTGGGGGATGATCCCTGCAAGGCATTAAAAAAGGTCCCCCACAGTAGGCTATTGTACAAACTGCAGAGGAATGGGATTGTGGGAGATACAGCAGTTTGGATCAGTAATTGGCTTGCTGAAAGAAGACAGAGGGTGGTGGTTGATGGGAAATGTTCATCCTGGAGTCCAGTTACCAGTGGTGTACCGCAAGGGTCGGTGTTGGGTCCACTGCTGTTAGTCATTTTTATAAATGACCTGGCTGAGGGCGTAGAAGGGTGGGTTAGTAAATTTGAAGACAACACTGAAGTCAGTGGAGTTGTGGATAATGAGGAAGGATGTTGTACGTTACAGAGAGACATAGAAAAGATGCAGAGCTGGGCTGAGAGGTGGCAAATGGAATTTAATGTGGACAAGTGTGAGGTGATTCACTTCGGTTGGAATAACTGTAATGCAAAGTACTGGGCTAATGCTAAGATTCTTGGGAGTGTAAATGAGCAGAGAGATCTCAGTGTCCAGGTACACAGATCCTTGAAATTTGCCACCTAGGTTGACAGGCTTGTTAAGAAGGCATACAGTGTTTTAGCTTTTATTAATAGAGGGATCGAGTTCTGGAACCATGAGGTTATGCTGCAGCTGTACAAAGCTCTGGTGCAGCTGCACTTGGAGTATTGTGTACAGTTCTGGTCACTGCATTATATGAAGGATGTGGAAGCTTTGGAAAGGGTGCAGAGGAGATTTACTAGGATGATATGGAGGGAAGGTCCTACAAGGAAAGGCTGAGGGACTTGAGGCAGTTTTCGTTGGAGAGAAGAAGGTTGAGAGGTGACAATAGAGACATATACGATAATCAGAGGGTGAGATAGGGTGGACAGGGAGAGCATTTTCCAAGATGGGGAGCACAAGGGGGCATAACTTTAAATTGAGGGGTGATAGATATAGAACAGATGTCAGAGGTAGTTTCTTTACTCAGAGCGTAGTTAGGGTATGGAATGCTTTTTTGCCACCTCCAAACGGACCCACCATAGGGATATATTTCCCTCCCCTCCCCTATCAGTGTTCCGAAAAGACCACTCCCTCCGTGACTCCCTCGTCAGGTCCACACCCCCTACCAACCCAACCTCCACTCCTGGCACCTTCCCCTGAAACCGCAAGAAATGCAAAACATGCGCCCAGACCTCCCCCCTTACTTCCCTCCAAGGCCCCGAGGGATCATTCCATATCTGCCACAAATTCACCTCCACCTCCAGACACATCATTTATTGCATCCGCTGCACCCGATGTGGCCTCCTCTATAATGGGGAGACAGGCCGCTTACTTGCGGAATGTTTCAGAGGACACCCGGACCAACCAACCCAACCACCCCGTGACTCAACACTTCAAATCCCCCTCCCACTCCACCAAGGGCATGCAGGTCCTTTGACTCCTCCATCGCCAGACCATAGCAACACGACAGTTGGAGGAGGAGCGCCTCATCTCCCGCCTAGAAACCCTCCAACCACAAGGGATAAACTCAGATTTCTCCAGTTTCCTCATTTCACCTCCCCCACCTTGTCTCAGTCAAATCCCTCGAACTCAGCACCGCCTTCCTAATCTGCAATCTTTTCCTGACCTCTCCTCCCCACCCCATTCCAGCCTTATACCCTCAACTTGACCTCCTTCCACCTATCGCAATTTCAATGCCCCTCCCCCAAGTCCCTCCTTCTTACCTTTTATCTTAGCCTGCTGGACACACTTTCCTCATTTCTGAAGAAGGGCTTATGCCCAAAACATCAATACTCCTGTTCTTTGGATGCTGCCTGACCTGCTGCGCTTTTCCAGCAACACATTTGCAGCTCTGATCTCCAGTATCTGCAGTCCTCACTTACTCCTATGGAATGCTTTGCCTGGAACTGTAGTAGATTCGCCAACTTTAAGTACATTTAAGTTGTCATTGGACAAGCATATGGAGGTACATGGAATAGTGTAGGTTGGATGGGCTTCAGATTAGTATGACAGATCGGCACAACATTGAGGGCCGGAGGGCCTGTACTGCACTGTAATGTTCTATGTTCTATGTTAACTTGTTGCAGCATAGATAAACATCTTCCACTTCCCAGAGTTCTGCCTGCCTTCTGAGTCTTCATTCAGTGGAAACCACTCCTGCAGTTATGCTGACACTTCAATTCAATATAAACACTTACTTTGTGTGAAATTATTACTTTCAGAGCAAAATAATTTCCATGTTAAAATTGTTTTACTTTTTATGTGTGCAAAAAAACAATGTAGGTACATCCATTTGTTCTTTAGTTCAACTAACACTAAATTTTAATTTATTGGAAACACTACACTGGGGTGAAAAGAACGATTCTTCAGCTCAAATCTCACATTAAATGGCTGTTTCTATTTTTCAAATCCTATGACCTCCAAAACAATATTTATTTAATTTCATAAGCAGAAAAAGAAACTGCTTTTGAAATGTTGAGATCGTTTCTTTTTCTTCCAACATTAGTTGTCAATGAAAAATAATCCCACAATTATCAGTCATTTGGTACGAAATGACTCCTGGGACCAAATGTCATTAACACTACCTTTCCTTCCCAATCATACTCACTTTCCTGGCCTAATTAGTCTGACCTGCTGTGCTTTAACTGGCAACACATTTTCAGCTCTGATTATTGTCTTCCTAATTCTGACATAAATGTCGAAACATTTGTCACGGTAAAAATGGCATTAATTAAATGGACATGACTCTACAAAAAAAATCGATTGTTGGTCAGTGTTTCTTAATTATTAAAGCCACCTTTTAATGTTAATTTTGAGTTTATTAGTATTAATGAATATACAATCGATATCAGAGCAAAGCGCATTCAAAATATTAAGTCAACTTATCTATCAGGATTTTAGAAACAATTATCAATTACAGTAATTACACAACATTTTAGCTTAGAATTTGTAACAAGCGTGTGATTGTCACCTTGCCCATTATGGTTGGGAAAGTTATGAAGGAATCTTGTGCAGCTCTGTTATTGTCTCTGCTACCACACCAGTAGGCACAGTTTCAATTCCCACCTTGTACAGAATTCTGATTCGAAAATATCTAAAAATCAATTGAATTGCCTTCCAAATCAATATTCGATATGCTTACATCTGTTGTTCATTCCAATAATCACAGTATTTGTTATTTACTTTTTTCAGGTCACTAATAACAGAATGTATCTAATTCCACTCAATCAATATTCCTTGGAAAATATTTGAAAATATTGCAGTCATAAGGATGAAATATAAGAAGTAATTATATTCATTGATTTTGTTTTGTTCTGAAGAGCTTAGTTCGGACAACACATAGAACTTGATGCTCCAGTGCTACAAATATTAGAAAATAATATTGTTCTTCTTCAGTAAAATAAACAAATGCCACTTGCTATTATTTATCATTTTTTAGTTATTGATCTGTTTGTGAATTGTGTGAAATGTTTAGTTTTCCACTCACCTATTTATGTTGAATGTAAGATTGAAATGCTGTGAAAATATCAGGGTGTGTTCGTTTGAAAATTGACTTTACATATTTCTCAATTACCTCATTTATTGCATGATGTCTTAAGTGTGTTTTGCTCAGCAATTCTAGTAAATATTTAGAAATGTCTAATCTTAAATAAGATCCTTCACACCCAAATATCAGTCTGTTCCTAATTCATGTAAATACCTTTATTTTATTGAAATCAATGTTAACACAAAACATTGCACATAAAGCAATACAAAGGTCCTTATCACCACCTGATTACTGAGTAAATACCTTATTGTTCCTGAGACTAATAACAACAGTAAGCATTTGTCTACTATTCCCTGCAGTAAGTGCAATTGATATCTTATGTTTCAGTCCAGTCATCAATGATGATTTATATTGTTTCAACCAATAATTCTACTTTATCATGGACATTGACTGTAATTCAAGAACATTGGGAACAAACGTTTTGTCATTCTAACAATTTTTAAGCTTTTTGTTGTGTGCAACAGACAATTCAAATTATAACCATTTTGTTGCAATTCAACAAACGCTTCATTTCAAATTTGTGAAATTCCTACATTTTTGCAAAAAGGTATGTTTCATATTAAAGGACTGCTTTTTCAAATCATGTGTGCTACAAAATGATTATTGCTTTCATTTCATTGTAAGAAAAGAACAGCTTTGATCACGTCGATTGTTTTTTGCCGTTTCTATTCTGACGTTATTCATCATTGTACAATAATGACAAAATTATTAAAATTGCTTTGTATACCACATGTTGTTGACTACATTGTTTGTTCAATTTCTTTGGGCGGCACGGTGGCACAGTGGTTAGCACTGCTGCCTCACAGCGCTTGAAGACCCGGGTTCAATTCCCGACTCAGGCGACTGACTGTGTGGAGTTTGCACGTTCTCCCCGTGTCAGCGTGGGTTTCCTCCCACAGTCACAAAGATGTGCGGGTCAGGTGAATTGGCCATGCTAAATTGCCCGTAGTGTTAGGTAAGGGGTAAATGTAGGGTATGGGTGGGTTTCGCTTCGGCGGGTCGGTGTGGACTTGTTCCGAAGGGCCTGTTTCCACACTGTAAATCTAATCTAATCTAATCCTGTTCACTTTCATGATCTACTAATTCTCTTCCTAATTCTGACACAAATGTTTAAACATTCATCATAATATTAATCATATAAATCAATGTAACACATCTCTACAAGGAGTTCAGTGGATGGAAATTCACAATTCTTGTATAATGTATATTTTTGTGTTAAAAAGAAGAATCTTGTTCAATAATCACTGCATGGCCTCATTTTTCTATCTTCAATCCATAAAACTAGGTCCTATTCCTCAGTTTACTGATCTTAATAAATATTCAATCAACATCACAGCAAAGTGCTTTTGAAATATTGAATCATTTTAATTCTTCATGTCCAACACTAATTAGCAAGACATTGTCATTACAATAATGGCACAATTTTTAAGAAAGCCTTTTGAACAAATATAGTAAGATTCACATTTAAATTTAATCCATTGTTGCTTAGTACTAATACTCCAGTGTGAAAATGCATTTATTTTGCAGGTCACCTATCCCACAACAGGACCAATGACTTTCCATCCAACATCATTGCAAATATCTGATGTTTGCTCATTAGAATGATCAGCCTTAATCTCAGCCTTAAAATACAGGGAACTGTAATTACTTTTCACTGAATTAATTCCAGTTCATTTCCAGACATCGCTCAGTCCCATAGCAAAATGAGGTTTCTCGTTATTACTTAATACATTGATAGACTTTGACGATTTAATTGTTGTTGTTATCTAATAATTTTTAATACTCATTCAATCCAGTACATTGTGCAAATGTGGAATTACGACACAGTACATGAACTACTGTAAAGATTTTGCAGGGTACAATGTCACAATCATTGTTAATATTAATTTTTATTTTACCTGTGGAAACATAGTTGAATTCATTTAATTATATTTCACTTCAATGCTAAGATTTATCATGTTTGGAGCACAATAAGACTTAAGGATTTTTCATGCAACAAAGTCGAATGATAAAGAATTAACATCTCTTTATTGTTTCATTCAAAAATAACAATAAATTTTGGATTTTTGTAAGTTATATATTTTTGGAAAGAAGGAATGTTGTCTTCAGTCGAATGCTCGCATGGAATCACTAATTCACAGTATCTGCTGTTTATTCTCTTCCAGTTCTCAACAAAAGAAATTAACTAGTTCTGCTGGTTCTAAATCCGTGGAAAATATTTGAGAATGTTGTGGTCTTAAAGGTGAAAGGGCTAAGTGATCGTAAGTGATCAGGTTGTTTTGTTCAAAAGAGCTTGATTCAAACATTTCGAACCCATACATTGTCATTCTGCAGTATTTCAAACGTGTAAAACAAGTCGCTTTCTTCATTTGTAAAATAAATATATGCCACTTCCAATTATTCATTAGTCAGCTAATTACCTACGTTTGTTATTAAAAAATTGCAATTCGTCCAAATGTTGTTATGGCCTTTGATCAAATTAAATTTCTAATTAATGTTCATTCGTGAATTTTCGTTTGTTATTATTTTCCATTCATCTATTCATATTGAATGTAAATTTGACATCCTTTGACAATATCGGAGTGTGTTCATTTGAAATATGTCTTTGCATATGTATCACTGACTTTACTTATAGCATATGGTTGCACGGTGGCTCAGTGGTTAGCATTGCTGCCTCACAGCACCAGAGACCTCAGTTTGATTCCATTCTCGGGTGACTGCCTGTGTGGAATTTTCATGTTATCCCCATGTCGACATGACTTTGCTGTGGTTTCCTCCCACAATCCAAAGATGTGTAGGTTCGGTGATCTGGCCATGCTAAATTGCACATTGTGTTCAGGGATGTGTGTAATTAGTCAGCAGGAAATGTAGAGGAATATGATCGGGAAATGTGTTTGGCTGGGTTACTCTTTGGAGGGTCATTTTCTTTTCGACCAAATGGCCTGTTACCACACTGTGCTAACAGGAATTCTACAATCGTTTAGTTGTGTTTCTCTAAGCAATTCTAACATTTTGTCAAAATTTGACGTCAGTTAATATGTTTAATACTTGATTACCAATGTGCTCCTAAATCTTTTAAAATATCTCAATGTTTTTTGAAATCAATGCTCACACAAAACACTAAACATGAGGTCACACAAAGGTCCCCATGACCATCTAATTACTGTTCAGGGGAATAATCAGAGTAATTATCTGATTGTTCCTGAGATCAATCCCCACTGCCACAGTAAGGATCTGTTATTATTCCCTCCAATAAATGCAATAGCTGTCCTCTGGTATTTCAGTTCAGTAATTACACACGATACTGGTTGTTCAGAGCAGTGGTTATTCTTTATTATGAATGGCCAAGGATTTTAATAGAAGAGATGTTCATATGTCCTGATGTGTTGCATGGTCACAAACAGGTTTTCAGTCCAAATATTGCAAAAAGAAAGTGTAAATTTAGTTTTGTTCAACTGCCGAGGCTAACATTTCCTGTTCATGTCCATTACAAATACTTGGAGAAAGTGAGGGAAAGCAGATGCTGGAGATCAGAGACAAGCATGTGGTGCTGGAATAGCACAGTATGTCAGGCAGCATCTGAGGAGCAGCAGAAACCACGTTTCAGGCATAAGCCTTCATCGTCTTATTGAATTCTTTGAGGAGGTGACCAAGCATGTGGATGAGGGTAGAGCAGTGGATGTAGTGTACATGGATTTTAGTAAGTCATTTGATAAGGTTCCCCATGGTAGGCTTATGTAGAAAGTCAGGAGGCATGGGATAGAGGGAAATTTGGCCAGTTGGATAGAAAACTGGCTAACTGGTTGAAGTCAGAGTGGTAGTAGATGGTAAATATTCAGCCTGGAGCCCAGTTACAAGTGGAGTTCCCAGATCAGTCCTGGGTCCTCTGCTGTTTGTTAATGACTTGGAAGAGGTAGTCAAAAGGTGAGTCAGTAAATTTGCAGATGATACGAAGATTGGTGGAGCTGTGGATAGTGAGGAGGGCTGTTGTCAGCTGCAACAGATATGATGCAGAGCTGGGCTGAGGAGTGGCAGATGGAGTTCAACCCTGTCAAGTGTAAGGTTGTCCATTTTGGAAGAACAAATAAGAATGCGGAATACAGAGTTAACAGTCGGGTTCTTAGTCAGGTGGAGGAACAGAGGGATCTTGGGGTCTATGTACATAGATCTTTGAAAGTTGCCACTCAGGTGGATAGAGCTTGTAAGAAGGCCTATGTTGTATTAGCGTTCATTAGCAGAGGGATTGAATTCAAGAGTCGTGAAGTGATGTTGCAGCTGTACAGGACTTTGGTTAGGCCACATTTGGAGTACTGTGTGCAGTTCTGGTCGCCTCACATTAGGAAAGATGTGGAAGCTTTGGAGAGGGTGCAGAGAAGATTTACCAGGACGTTGCCTGGAATGGAGAATAGGTCGTACGAGGATAGGTTGAGAGTTCTCGGCCTTTTCTCGTTGGAACGGCGAAGGATGAGGGGTGACTTGATAGAGGTTTATAAGATGATCAGAGGAATAGATAGAGTAGACAGTCAGAGACTTTTTCGCCAGGTACAACAGAGTGTTACAAGGGGACATAAATTTAAGGTGAAGGGGGGAAGGTATGGGGGGATGTCAGGGATAGGTTCTTCACCCAGAGAGTGGTGGGGGCATGGAATGCACTGCCTGTGGGAGTGGCAGAGTCAGAATCATTGGTGACCTTTAAGCGGCAATTGGATAGGTACATGGATGGGTGCTTAATCTAGGGGAAATGTTTAGCACAACATCGTGGGCTGAAGGGCCTGTTCTGTGCTATATTGTTCTATGTTCTATCGTGAATCCCCCGGCTCCATGGATGCTGCCTGGTCGGCTCTCTTTTCCACCACCACACTTTCGATATAAAAAATATTTGTCTGCTTATTTGGAGCAAATACTCTCTGTTTCCTCGGTAATATAAATTTACTGCGCTTTCTATTCACTCAAGTTCTCATTTTAATAGCTTCACGTTTTCTTCTTAATCCGATACAAATCTCAAAACTCCGGGCACAATAAAAGCGATATGAATTATAAATTAGCGTCTGGACAAGAGAACCAATGAACAGCTACATAGACCTCTTGAACATCCGAGATATTTGAATGAAAAAGCAATGCCTTCCAAAAAAATCTCTGCACGTCTGTCTCCTTTATCAATTCAATAATCCTGCAAACAGCTTATAATTGCCAGCTGATCTCTCTTAATGAGTATCTAATCAATGTCATTGTAAACCACTGAGCTGAGCTTCTGAATTTCATCTTAAAACACTCTGTCTCACTTACCTCCCAAAAACATCGACCAACCATGTGCCATCTACTCTAGTATCACCTTTTCTGACCTGATGTCCAATGGAGCCTGTCATATTCCTATAATAAACATCTCAGCTGTATACAGAACAGAAAAAGGCTCTGGTGATCCATCTGTGAGAAAGAAAACTACCACCGAACTATCCTGATCTACTTTCCAGTACTTGTGGAAAAGTCTCATCTATCATGGCATCGCAAGTGCACACTAAAAACATCTCAAATGTTTTCGGGATTTCTGTGTCTCCCACCCTTACAGACAGTGAGGTTTATTGCAACTGTTGCTCTATGATGACATCACCCACAGGAACACAGAGCAGCTGGGTCTGTGCAAACCAGAGAGCGCCCATACATTGGGAAGGATGGCAGGGTCCCTGAGAGGGGGTACAGGAGATTTACCAGGATGGTACAAGGAATGGCGGATTTTAGTTGCAGGGACATGGGTGTTAATGGTACAGGTCAAGAATATCCATCTACAATAGATGGACTCTCCTTTCTAACCTCTCCCCTTGCCTGGGCTGTGGTAACCTTCAGGTTAAACCCCCCACCAGCCATCTCTCCCTAATGAGAGAGCAGCCCTATGGTCTGGGGGGACAATGCTGCCTTTCCCTTTTACACAGTGATGCCACTGTACCCCGGGGTGGGGAGAGGGAATGCTGAAGGTGGGGGATGGGACACCACTCAGGCACAGTGCTTTGTCCTGGAGGATGTTCACTTTCTTTAATATTGTTGGGGGCTGCACTGATGCAGGCAAGTGGAGAATGTTCCAACACAATCCTGATGTGTACCTTATAGAGAGCAAACAGACATTGGGGAATCAGGGGTTTGGGGAAACTGAGGTTGTTCTCCTTGTAGCAGAGGAAATTGTGGCTGCCCTGTGACAGAGGGGTTTACAGAAATTATACATTAGAATAATCAACCTTACACTCATCAGCTCATCATACACTGTTGACAAGACATATATGAAAGACTTGGAGGGAGATCTATTGACAAGATGGTTTGATTCAAAGGAGAACTTTTATGCATCAAATAGGAATGAGCTGGAACACAATACTCACAACTAAATGCAAATATCCAGGTCCTGATGAATTGAGTAATTCTGTCAGAGTGTGGTGTTACAAATACTGAGGTTACCATCTGAATGCCCACCGGTATTACAAGTTTATAAAACCGTCACTGTCAGATCAGGTTAGAAACTCTCATCATCCCCTCCTCCTGGCCCAGGATGACTGGACACATTACCCCTTGTGGAGGGCAGCTGTCATTCAGGGGGAAATCTACTTGGGTTTCTATTAGTTTCCATCTTGGGACTTCATGTGACTAAACAGGGCAGATCTTTGACACATGGGAGAGAATTTTCCAAGTGTTAGTGAGATGTGGAGAGCAGGATTTACTGCTGCTGCTTTCCTTCCGTGCTGCCGCTGTGCCTCAGCAATAAGACATGGGGGGGGGGGGGGGGGGGGAGGGGGGTGAATGGCTCATGCAGCTTGATGGGCAAGTTGTCACCATTCTGACCAAACAGGCAGCAAGCTCCTCCCAGTCATTCCATAGAGTATCCCTTAAAAGGCAGGAACTCTGCATGCTTCCCACTGCCCAGTGTTCCCAGGAAAAGTTTAGAAGAATGATGGGGAAAATCTCCTAGGAAAGGCATAACAGTAAAGTTCCAAAAGGATTATAAATAGTTTACAGAGAGGGATCCATTGGAGAAGTGGGCAACAAGTTGGCAAATGGAGTATCACTTGGGAAAATGTGAAGTTGTTCATTTTGGAGGAGATAATAAAAGAACAGAGGACTATTTAATTGGTGGAAACTGTAGAAAGCTGCACCACAAAGGGACCAAGAGGTAAATGTGCGGGAAACAAAGCAAGCTAGCACAAAGTTACACCAGGTCATCAGGAAGGGGAATGGAATATTGCTCCTGATTTCAAGGGATTTGCAGTATAAGTGTTTGAAGTATATACCTGAGAACAACTTTATAAAGTGCTAGTGAGACCACTTCTGGAGTAATGAGAAGTTTTGCTCCCTTTATTTAAGGGAATACATCACTTCATCGGAGGCATTCAGAGAAGATTGACTGGGATGATCCTTGGCTTGAAGGGATTCTCTTATAAGAAAAGGTTGAAGAAGTCGGTACTCTACTCACTCGAGTTGGGAAGAATGAGAAGTGAACTCTTTCAAACATATCGGCTTCCTCAGGGGTTTGACAAGGTAAAGACTGACAGGATGTGTCCCAGCATGAGGGAACCTAGAACCAGACTCTGGGTCAGTCGCAGAATCAAGGGTTCTGTTTTAGTTTTGTCAACTTTAATGCAACACCAACACGGGTAAGGGGTTTCAGTAGCAATGGAGCTGGGGCGAGGGGGAGACAAGCAACATTTTACAGATTGGAATTCCTGGTGCTGGTGATTGTGTAGATGTCTGATCAGAAGGTCACCTTGGCGTCAGAATAGAAGAGCAATATTGTGAAGAGTGTAGCTCTGTCTCAGTTCCCAGTGAGAGAGGGGCTCAGCAGTGAGGGAAAGGAATTTGTAACATCAACTGAAGGCAATGGGTTGAACCATTGCAATGTTTCATTGGAGGAAATTGCAGCTAATCGAGTAGTGGGAGCATGGTTAGCAGTTTGATAACAGAATAACAGTGGAGCAATGGAGAGGGATGATGGGGAGGTAGAGCTGGACATGGTCAGTGTACATGTGAAACCTAACAGTGCTTTTGGACGATGTCACCTCCTGGCAGTATGTAGGTGAGAAACTGGAGGGACCAAGGATAGATCCTTGAGGGACACCGAATACAAGGACTTCAGAAAGGAAAGGGAGAGTGGAGATGGAGAAGGATTTTCCAACAACCTTGAAGTAAAATATTAGTTGGTAGCAGAATGTGTGAGCAGGACGTAACCAGAAAAGACAGACAGAACAAGGAACAATATCTGTGAATCGGTGAGGGGGAGTGATGATGATGATGATGAGGAGGAGGAGCCTGACTCTACATTCTATTTCTCCATTCGTGAGATCACCCAACCCCACCCTAGTCTCAGCTCATTTACTGAAATACTTGCTCCATCCCTGTGTTATCTCCAGACTTCATTATCCAAACACACTCCTGGCCAGCCTCCCACATTCAACTTACATATAATCTCAAGAATATCTTAAAATCTACTGCCCAAGTGCTCACTTGCTCTAAAACTTGTTGATCCAACAAAAGGCTCCCGTTTACAAGCAACTTAAAATTCACAACCTTGATGTAATTCCTGGCTGTGAACATCCCTGTCTCCCTGCACCACACAACCTGTGAGACCTCAACAACTCATTTTCTTTCAGACTCCCAACGGTGTGTTTATTCATTGCTTCACTGGATTGGCTGTTTCTACTGTTGTCAAGGCAACACGGTCTGGAATTCCTATCCTAACCCTTTCATATCTGTTTTACTCCTTTAAGGTATTCCCGAAAACCTGCTTATTTGGAAATTCTTTTGATCACCTGACCTAATATACCCATCTGTTGCCTAATGTCAGAAATTATCAAAATGTATTTCTGTGAAATTATAAAAATGATAAAAATACAAACTGTTGTTGATTTGCACATACATTTTCAACTTTTCTCTGTCGCTGAGTGAATAATCTGTAATGTCTCTTACCCAACCACATTGTGGGAGCACCTTCACCACACAAACTGCAGCTGTACAGGAAGTCAAACATCACCCTCTCCCCAGGCAATGGGGCTTTGGCATTAATCACTGGGATCTGTGGAAGGAGAAACACAGTTGATATTTCAGGGAGTGCTAAATGCATTACAGGGAATGAAAATGTTGCAGAATTTGGTGGTCAGAAATGGAAGGAAAATGCACTCTTCTGTTGTAAAAAGGAATTATTCACTGGTAAAGTGATTGTGGAACATTTAGTCCGTTTAGAGAGCAGCACGTTGTCAGGGGTTGGGCAGCAGAGGAAAATTAACTTACAAAAGGTCTATGAAAGTAACAGTAAAACACTGAACAACCCAAACACCCTGTTTCCCAACACTTTAACTCCCCTTCCCGCTCCACCAAGGACATGCAGGTCCTGGGCCACCTCCACCGCCAAATCCCAGACATCTGATGCCTGGAGAAAGAACGCCTCATCTTCTGTGTTCGGGTCCTCCAACCACATGGGATCAATGTGGATTTCACCAGTTTCCTCATTTCCCCTCCCCCCCACCTTATCCCAGATCCAGCCTTACAACTCTGCACCACATTCTTGTCCATCTTCCTTCCCACCGATTGGCTGCTGCTTGACCGGCTGTGCTTTTCCAGCATCACACTCTGACATTGAAAACACCCTGACTCTGACACTCTAAATCCTGCCCTATCACTCCCTGCCAGGCAAAGCTGTGCATGTGTCCCCCTGCAGCTTGCCCCTCACAAAGTTGGCTGCCACACTCATGTCCCATGAACCACTGCCCCCAATAAAGATGGCGGCGCTCACTCGCACCATTCACCATTTGAAGCATTTTCCCGTTTGCCACAAACACGGTCCTGGGAATTTCAAATTTGTGTTTTCGGATGTGCACTAAGTTCTGTAAAACGTCTCAGCACGTTCCATTAAAATTTCCTTCTCTTCCTGGTCACTATGTCTTTCCTTTCCCCTGCCCTGCTCCTTCACACATTTCCAATGCCTTGGTCACAACACACACTGTGCTGCCAGTGAAGCTGATCACGTGGTTGCTTATAGCCACGCCCCTCATTCACTCCGATTGGTTGGAGGACCGACAGGCACTGCCTGGTCTTCCAGTCCCAGCCCCATCTTCTTATAAAAGAGGGAGAAGAGTGAGGGTTCATTCCTGTTTCTCCTGATGTCAGACATTAACAACAACTACCTGCATTGTATGGAGCCTTTCACATTGACAATTCTCCGAAAGAGTTTCACGAATGCTGGAAACATTGATTAAAGAGAAAAACTTTAAGATACATATTTAAGGAGGACAGAGGGGATTAGGAAAGATATTCAAGAGGTTTTTTAAAGATTAGATTACTTACAGTGTGGAAACAGGCCCTTTGGCCCAACAAGCCCACACCAACCCTCTAAGAGCAACCCACCCAGACCCAATCCCTACATCTAACACTACGGGCAATTTAGCATGGCCAATTCACCTAATCTGCACACTTTTGGACTGTGGGAGGAAACCGGAGCACCCGGATGAAACCCACACAGACACGGGGAGAATGTGCTAACTCCACACAGACAGTTGCCTGAAGTGGGAATTGAACGCAGGTCTCTGACGCTGTGATATAATAGTGCTAACCACTGTGCCGCCCATCTGCAGCTCCAATCGTGGAGTGATGTATGTGGGGAACAGCTTACAACGGAGACAGTGAGTGGTTAACCATAGCTTAACAATCCCATGTCCTAGCCCCCTACCCCACACACCAGGCCTTGTTCTCATTACACACTACCTATGGTTTGCCACTAAGTCTCCATTAACAGCTAGTCACCCTCCCCCAGCCAGATAGTTATCTACTCCTTTATCCAACCGTTCTTCTCGCTCTATCCCTACCTATCCTTTACTCCTTACATCCTCCCTAAACCCTACCTTCTGCATATAAACCAACATTTGTTCTCACAGTAACATCAGCTGTGAGGAAGGGACACCGGATCTGAAACGTTAACTCTGATTTCTCGTCACAGATGCTGCCAGACCTGCTGAGCTTCTCCAGAACCTCCTGGTTGTTGTTTCTGATTTACAGCATCCGCAGTTCTTTTGGTTTTAATTTACCGGGAGTTTGTAATTCAGGTCCAACAGCCTCTGTCCCAGTCTCTGCTGTCTCTCCCACCCCCACCCAGTGACACTGCACCTGCACAGCTCATGGACAGGTGTCGTCTTGCTGGCCACACCCCTCATTCACTCCCATTGGCTGCAGGACCACACAGACTCACCTCCCATTGGTGTGGAGCTGCCATCAATCAAGCCATCCCCCATTGTGAGGTGAGTGGTGGGCTCCTCGCTCTCTCTGCCTTGGGATGAGCTTCATACTTCACAGTGAATAGGGCAGTATCACAGAGCACAGGGGCTGGGGGGCTATTCAGCCCATTGAGGCTGTACGCTCTCCCTCTGCAGATGCTGCATATCCGTCCCAACTCCCCTCGCATTTACCCACAGCCTCCCAATCTTTCCATAGAAAGTAAAATTGCAAATCTGTTTGAGAACACCTGCTGAATCTGTGTCCACCCGCTGTTCAGACTGTTCCAGATGCTCAGAAGGTACTCAGTAAAATATAGGTCACATATTCACATTACTTTCCATTTAACAAAGTAATTACTAACATTGTGACATTGTTAACAATTCCCCTCTCTCTGCAAATTAAAATATCCCAGAAAAAAATTTGCACCTGGTCGCAATCACTGCTTAACCTTCTCAGATCCAAGGAGAATTATCTGTGCTGAGATGTACAGCTCAGAAACAATGGACCAATTCGCCCATGCCAACTAGCAATCCTAAATTAATGGAGTCCCACTTGCCAGCTATTGGTCTGAATTCCTCAAAACCCTTCCTAATCACGTACCCAATCGGATGCCTTTTAAATGTTGTAATTGTATCAGTCTCCACTACTTCATCTGGCAGCTCATTCCATCCACACACCACACTCAGCTTGAAAACGTTGCCCTTTTGATCCCTTTTAAATCTTTGCCCTCTCAACTTAAACCCACATGGTCTTGTTTTGGACTCACCTAACCTGGGGGAAGAAAAGACCCCAGCTGTTCACCATATCCACGCCCCTCGTGATTTTATAAATCTCCCAAACGTCACCTCTCAGTCTTTGATTCTCAAGGAAAATTAACCCCAGCCTATTTAGCCTCTCCATGTAGCCCAAATCCTCCAATTGTAGCAAATCTCTGTAAATCTTGTCTGAACCATTTCAAGTTTCTCAACATCCTTCTCAGAACAGGAACATTGGAACTGAAAACGGAATTCCAGAAATGGCTTTATCATAGAACAAAGAACATAGAAAAATACAGCGCAGTACAGGCCCTTTGACCCTCGATGTTGCGCTGACCCAAGACCACCTAACCTACACGAGCCCACTATCCTCCATTTGCCTATCCAATGCCCGTTTAAATGCCCATAAAAAGGGAGAGTCCACCACTGCTACTGGCAGGGTATTCCATGAACTCACGACTCGCTGAGTAAAGAATCTACCCCTAACATCTGTCCTATACCTACCTCTCCTTAATTTAAAGCTATGCCCCCTCGTAATAGCTGACTCCATACATGGAAAAAGGTTCTCATTGTCAAATGTCCTATCCAGCCACAATATAACGTCCCAGCTTCTGTATTCAATGCGTTGACCAATAAATATAAGCAAACCAAACACCACCTTCACCAACTACCGACCTGCGACTCTACATTCAAGGAACAATGTACCTCTTTTTTCAGCAACACTCCCCAGGAACTTACCATTAAATACATTAAGCCCTGTCCTGATTTGCCTTACCAAAATGCAGCAGCTCACATTTGTCTAAATTGAACTCCATCTGCCATTCCTCACTCGAATGGCCCATCTGATCAAGATCCTGTTGTATTCTAAACTAACCTCCTTCACTGTCCACTACACCTACAATTTTGTATTTTCTGTAAACCTACCTCATATATTCTCAAAGTCATTTATTTAAGGACCCAATATCCATTCCTGCAGCACACTGCTTTTCAGAGACTTCCAGTCCACAAAGCAACCCTTCATCACCACCCACTGTCTCCTACCTTCAAGCCTGTTTTGTATCCAAATAGACAGTTCTCCCTGCATTCCATGTTATCTAACCTTGCTAACCAGTCTGCTTTGTGGAACCTTGTTCAAAGCCCATATAGACAATGTCCACTGTCTGTCTTCATCAATCTTTCTAGCACTTCTTCAAAAAAAAAATACTCAATCAGGTTAGAGCGACAATTTCCCACGCACAAAGCCATGCTGACTCTCTAATCATTCCTTGTCTTTCCAAATACATGTAAATCCTGTCCCTCAGAATCCCTTCCAACAACTTGCCTGCCACTGACTTCAGGCTCACTGTTCTCGTGTTCCTTGGCCTTTTGTTACCACCTTTATTTTTAAAAAAAGAATGGCACCCGTCTTCCAGCACCTCACCTGTCACGAACGATAATACCAATATGTCAGGGAGGGGCCCAGCAATCACTTCCCGAGCTTCCCACAAATTTCTGGAAAACACCTGATCAGGTCCCAAGGCTTTATCCACCTTGATGGAATTTCAGACATCCTGAAACTCCTCCTCTGTAACAGACACTTTTCAAGTTATCACTATTCATTTCTTCAAACTCTCTAGCTTTCACATCCTTCTCCAGTGAAAAAAAAGACATGGAATATTAGAGGTGCGAGGTAGGAGCGAAGGACTTCTGGGAAGGTGAGTCTAACTCAGTAGTTGAGAGAGTAGCTCAGACTGAGCTGTCTCAGTCCTCAAGGACAGAACTGTTCAAATGGGGTTTGCAGCAGCTGGTGAGGGAACCAGCAGGAGGGAAAAAGATCCTACATCTTATCATTATGAATCTACCAGCTGCAAATGCATCTGTCCATTGCAGTATCGGTAAGAGCGACCATCCCACAGTCCTTTTGGAGACAAAGACTCACCTTAAAGCTGAGAAAAACCTCTGTTGTGTTGAGTGGTACTATCACCGTGTTAAATGGGACAGATGTAGGAATTCAAAATGGATATCTCTGAGGCACTGTGGGATAACAACAGCAACAGAACTGTACTCCAGCACAATCTGTAATCTCATGGGTTTGTACATCCCGCACTCACCCATCACAATGGGCAGGAAAGGAGGGCATGCCATGAGCAACACCAGGCATACCTAAAAATGAAGTGCCAACCTGGTGAAGCTACCAAACAGGACTATCTGCATTTCAAACAGCATCAGCAGCAAGCAACAGAGCTAAGTGATCCCACAACCAATGGATCAGATTAGAGTTCTGCAGTTCTGCCACAACCAGTTGTGAACGGTGATGGACAATAAAACAACTCACTGGAAGAAGCATCACAGATATCCCCACCCTTACTGATGGAGGGCCCTCACACATCCATGCACCAGATAAGACAACAGCATTTGCAGCCAGAAGTGCAAAGTGGGATGATCCATCTCAGCCTTCTCCAGTGGTTTCTAACATCACAGATGTGAGTTTTCAGCCAGTTCTATTCAGTTTGAATAACATCAAGAAATGGTTAAGTAGTACAAAGGCTATGAGCCCTGCCAATATTCTGGCAATAATACAGATGGCTTGTGTTCCAGAACTTGCCATCCACCAAGCCACATACCGCTCCAGCACTGGCATCTACCCGACAATGTGGAACATTGTCCAGGGATGTTCAACACAAAAACACAGGGCAATCCAACCCAGGAAATTTCCCTCTGTCAGTCCACACTCGATCAGCAGTAAAGTGATGGAAGATGTTATCAACAGGGCTACCAAGCAGCAGCTGCTCAGCAACAGCCATTTTAGGCTCCCCCAGGGCCACTCAGCTCCCGATTGTGTTAACACCCTGATTCACAACCTGACAACCAGCTGAATCCCAGAGGTGAGGTGAGGGGGACAGCCCAGTCCCACTCCAACACCACTATTTCTAGCTGATTCTATCCTCATCTCAGCTCATATATTCTCAGACTTCATTATCCAAACACACTCCTGGCCAGCTTCCCACATTCAACATCCCAATAATCTCAAGAAAAACTAAATCTCTGCTACCCAAGTACTCCCTCGTACCAAAACTTGTTGATCCATCAAAAGGCTGCTATTCATAATCAACAACATAGAGCTACAGCGATGTACAGCATGGAAACAGACCCTTCAATCCAACCCGTCCATGCCGAACAGATATCCCAACCCAATCTAGTCTCACCTGCCAGCATCCGGCCCACATCCCTCAATTTAAAATTCTCACCCTTGATGTAATTCCTGGTTGTGATCATCCCTAGCTCGCTGCATCACACACCCTTTGAGACCTCGACAACCCATTCTGTTCGAGCTCCCAATGATCTGGTAATTCATTACCTCACCTGGGTGGCTGCTTTTACAGTTGCCAAAGCAACAAGGTCTGAAATTCGCAGCCAAAGCCTCAGGTCTGCTTTCCTCCTTGAAGACATTCCTCAAAACCTGCTTACTTGGCAATGCTTTTGGTCAGCTGACCTAATATCACCATCTCTGGCCTGATGTCTCAAATTCTCAATAATACTTTTGTGAAACTATAAGCATGATAATAAAAATGCAAAGTGTTGTTGATTTGGACATTATCTTCAGATCTTTACTGTTGCTGTAATGAATACTCTGTAATGTCTCTTACCCAACCACATTGTGGGAGCACCTTCACCACACAAACTGCAGCTGTTTAAGAAAGTCAAACATCACCCTCTCCACTGGCAACAGGGATTTGGCATTAATCACTGGGATCTGTGGAAGGAGAAACACAGTTGATGTTTCAGGGAGTGCAAAACGGATTACAGGGATGAAAATGGTGCAGAATTTGATCGTCAGAAATGGAAGGAAAATACACATGTTTATTGGAAAAAAGAATTCTTGACTGTCAAAGATTTTCTAGAACAGTATTAATAAGCAGCACATGGTCAGGGGCTCGGCGGCAGTGAAAAATTAACATACAAAAATGTCTGTAAAAAGTAATAGTAAAATACTAAACAGACCAAAAATACACCCATTGTTCGAGACTGAGGAAGCTAGATATTGACAAAGCGGTCATGAGGGAGCCCAGAGATGGAGCAGAACAGTATAAGCTGTTATGATCCCACAGTCAGAGAGATGTATAGAACCGACACAGACCCTTCGGTCTAACTCACCCATGCCAACCAGGTATCCGAACCTAATCTATTCCCATTTGCCAGCACTTGGCCCATATCCCTGTAAATGCTTCCTAATCATAGCATGTGTCTATTTAGATGCCTTTAACATGTTTTAATTGTACTAGCCTCCACCACTTCCTCTGGGAGCTCATTCCACCCAAGAAAGAGTTGTCCTTTAGGCCCCTTTGAAATTTTATCCGTTCACCATAAAGCAATGCCCTCTACTTCTGGACACCACCACTCCAGGGAAAAGACTTTGTTCATTTAGTCTATTCATGTCCCCCATGATTGTATAAACCTCCATAACATCACCGCTCAGCCTATGGCACTCCAGGGAAAACAGCCCCAGCCTCCAACCTCAAATCCTCCAACCCTAACAGCATTCTTTTTTGAAACATTTCAAGTTTCACAGCACCCTTCTGATCGGAGGCAGGTCAGAACTGCACATAATATTCTAACAAACGTCCTGTACAGCAACATGACCTACCACATCCTATACTCAACGCTCGAACCAATAAAAGAATATAAACTGAACATCTTCATCATCCTATCTGCCTGTAACTTGACTTGCAAGGACTATGGTCTCTTTGTTCCGCAAACGTCTCCAGGGCCTTGCCATTCAGTGTATAAGTCCTGCGCTGATTTGCTTTTCCAAAATGCAGCATCTCACATTTATCTAAATTAAACCCCATCTGATCAATATCTCATTGTAATCTAAGGCAACGTTATCTACATTATCCACAATACCTCCAATTTTGTATGACCTGCAAACTCATTTACAATACCAAACCATTTAAACGAATGACGAAACAAATTCAGAAATAAACATCCATTTCTCTGAGTTTGAATGTGCTCTGTGTAAATCCTGCCCAATGACTCTGTACCAGAGAAAGGCTGCACATGCGTCTGGCTGCACCTTGCCCCCTACAAAGATGATGGCTCCGCACGTGTCCAGTGAATTCTTGCTCCGAATAAAGATGGTGACGCGTACTCATGCCTGCAGCCACACTGAGGCAATTCCCCGTTTACTGAAAACACGAGACTGGGACGTTCAAATGTGTGTTTTCCGATGTGCACATTTTGTTTGTAAAACCTCTCCGCTCACACAGAACCTCTCTCACCTCCTGCGGTTCCACAGACAGCCTTGATGTTTGCGGGTACCTATTCTCTGCCTGGTTACTCATTTGTCCTTAGTGTGTTTGTACAATCACTTTAGATTCTCCTTAAACCTATTTCCTAAAGCTATCTCATGTCCCCTTTTTGCCCTCCTGGTTTACCTCGAGTATACTCCTACTGCCCCTATACTCCTCTAGGGATTCTCACAAACACAGCTCTCTGTACCTGTCATATACCTCCTTCATTTTCTTGACCAGGCCCTCAATTTCTTTCAACAGGCAGCATTCTCTCCACTTCCCAGCCTTGGCCTTAACAGGAACATACTGTTTATATACTCTCATTGTCGCAGGCCTATGGAGGCAATGGCAGATGAGAACAGAGAAGCAATCATTCTCAGTAAAAAAGTAATGTTGGGAAAGATAACAGCCTCAAGGTAGCTGGGTCTCCTGGCCCTGATGGATTGCATCCCAGCGACTAAAGAAGATGGCGGGCGGGGGGGGGGGAAACAACAAATAGACTCGTGATAAATCACTAACATTTGTTGGATTCTGGGGTGGTTTTGACAGACTGGAAGCTGCAAATGTGGTGCCACTAGTTTTCAAAAAGGACCCGTTCGCTTCACTTCTGTAGTGGAGAAAATGCTTGATCTCTCAAGGAAGTAGTGGTGAGATATTTAGGTAGAAATTATCTCATTTAACAGACACAGCATGGATTCATGAAAGGCAGGTCATGTCTAACGCATTTACGGGGGCTATTTGAGGATACGAGAGCGTTGGACAAGGGGGAAATCGGTGAAAGTGGTGTACCTGGATTTCCAGAAGGTATTCGATACGTTGCCATACAAAGGGCTGCTGTATAAGGTAAAGTTGCACAGCATTATGGGTAATTATCATTGATACAGGATCGGTTCACCAACAAAAAATAAAGAATAGGGATAAATGGGTTTTTGCAATTTACACAGATGTTTTGGAGTTGAGGACCAAGTGTACGGTGTCAGAGTTCACATTTGATACAAAGATGAGTAAAGCAATGTCTGCAGAGGCCACTGTCAGTCTGCACAGGGATACAGAGAGGTTACGTGAGTGGGTAAGGATCTGGCAGATGGAGGACAATGTTGGGATATGTGAGGTCATCCATTTGGGTCGGACTAACAGCAAACTGGATGATGAAATGGTGAAAACATGCAGCAGGCTGCTGTGCAGAGGGAGCTGGGTGTCCTTGTGCATGAATCACAGGAAGCTGGGTTACAGGTACAGCAGGTAATTAAGGCAGTGAAGGGAATATTGTCCTTCATTGCTAGAGGGATGGTTATGCTGCAGCTGTACAGGGTGTTGGGGAGGCCACACCTGGAGTACTGTGTACAGGTTTGTCCCCTTACATTAGCAAGGATGTACTGGCACTGGAGGGAGTGCAGAGGAGGGTCACTAGTGAGAGTTGGGAGTTGAGGGTTGGTGTATGTGGAGAGATTGAGAAAGCTGGTTCTATAGTCACTGTAATTTAGAAGAATGGGAGGTTGGAGAGGAAACAAATAAAATTATGAAGGGAGTAGATACGACAGAAGCAGGGAGGCTATTTCCCCTGGGAGCGGGTCCAACCACAGAGCATAACTCAAAATAAGGGGGAGCAGATTTAGGACTGAGTTCAGGAGGAGCTTCTTCAGCTAAAGGGTTATGAATCTGTGGAATTCCCTGCCGAGTGCAGGATTTGATGTTACCAACTTGAATGACTTTAAGGCAAAAGGTAGGTTTGTGAACAGGAAAGGAATTAAGGGTTATGGTGAGAGAGCAGGAAAGTGGAGCTGAGGCCATGAAAAGATCAGCCCTCATCTTATTGAATGGCTGAGCAGGCTGGAGGGGCCAGATGAAAGTTCTTGCCTTGTGCCATCAAAATTGGCCTTTGCCCAATTCAGAACCTTAACTTGTAGATCTGGTCTATTATTTTCTGTAACTATTTTAAAACTAGTAGAATAATCAGAGAATCCCAAGTGTGGAAGCAGGTCATTCAGCCCATCACATGGATACTGACCTGGAGAGCCTCCTAACCTCCCCCTGAAACATTGCATTTCCCAGGGCCAGCCAACCTGCACATCCCTGAACATTATGGGCAATTCAGCCTGGACATTCCACCTAACCTGCACCTTTTTGGACTACGGGAGGAAACCGGAGCACCCGGACAAAATCCATGCAGAAAACCCCAATAAGGTGGTCATCCCTTTCTTATTTCCCAGTTCCAGCTAATAACTTCACTGGGCATACTCCAGGAATATCTTCCCTAAGCAAAAACATAATGCTATCCAGAATCAAAAATGCCACTCCTCCCCCTCTCCTGTCCCCCTTTCTATTCTTCCAATAGTATCTATACCCTGGAACATTAAGCTGCCAGTCCTATCCATCCCTGAGTGATGCATCTGTAATTGCTATAATATCCCAGTACCATGTCCAAAACCATACCCTGAGCCCATCTGCCT
Organism: Hemiscyllium ocellatum; assembly: GCF_020745735.1. Lineage (NCBI taxonomy): Eukaryota > Metazoa > Chordata > Chondrichthyes > Orectolobiformes > Hemiscylliidae > Hemiscyllium > Hemiscyllium ocellatum. The sequence continues at coordinate 280,416 of NW_026867794.1, forward strand.
TCCCTGTCAGGCCTCTTCTATTGAGGTAAATGCAGTGCAACTGCTCAGTCCGACTTCATTCTGTGCCTTGCCCTTGCCTGCCTTGACTATTTGACTTCTGAACTGTACCAGTCTCAGACATACTCTTTCCTCACTATCTTCTTGGGTTTACACCCAGTCCCTCACTGGTTTAATGCCTCCCGAGTATCACCAGCAAGTCTCCCTGCCTAGATATTAGACACCTTCCAATTCAGGTACAATCCATCCTTCTTATGCAGGTCAACTCTACTCCAGAGGAGATCATAACGATCCAAAAAACGTGAATCCTTTTCCCCTGCACCAGTTCCTTAGCCACTCATCCAGCACCACCTCCTCCTCTATAATATGGACATTTTTCAAGATGTCACCATTTATTTCCCCACATTCTGTATCTCCCGTGTACTTCTTCATAGTAAACACTGATGCAAAATACTTGTTTCCCTATCTCACCCATCGCCTGCAGCTCCACACAACAGCTGCCTTGCGGATCTTTGCGGGTCTCTATTTTCTCCCTAGTTAGCCTTTTGTTCTTCATATATTTATAAAAGCCCTTTGGATTATCCTTAACCCTATTCGCCAAAGCTATCTCACGTCCCTTTTTTGCCTGCTGATTTCCCTCTGAATTATACTCCTATTGCCTTTATACTCAAAAGGACTTTTTGGATTGGAATAAATGCAAAATATAGCATCCTGACAAAACAAACGAGGGCAGGACTTACACTCAATAAAAGTAGGGCCTTGAGTAGTGATGTGGGAACAAAGAGACCGAGGGCTTCACGTCTTTGAAGTTTGTGTTACATGTAGACAGGGTGGTTAATAAGGTGTTTAGAACACTGACCTTCATTGTTCAGACCTTGGAGTACAGGAGTTGGGATGTTATGTTGAGGATGTACAGGACATTGGATGGCCCCTTCTGGAATACTCTGTCCAGATCTGGTTGTGGTGTTATAGGAAGGATATTCTTAAATTGGAGCAGGTTCAGAAGAGATTGACCAGCATGTTGCCATGAATGGAGGGATTGTGTTCTAAGGAGAGGCTGGATAGGCTGGGAAATTTTTCAATGGAGTGCAGAAGGTTGAGGGGTGACCTTATGAGAGTTTTTTAAAATCGGAAAGAGTGTAGATAATGTGAATGGCCAGGGGAGAGGGGGATTCAAAACTCGGGTGCATTCATTTTGCGAAGAGATGAGAAAGGTTTGAGAAAAGACATTAAGGTTTCAAAAAAAAATGTGTGGAATGAACTTCCAGAGGAAGTGGTAGCTGTGAATACAATTACAATATTTAAAAGACATTCAGATAAGTTTGAGAGAAGATTTGTAGCTCGGCTGCTTGTTGTTGTGGTTCTGTTCGCCGAGCTGGGAGTTTTTGTTGCAAACGTTTCGTCCCCTTTCTAGGTGACATCCCAAGCACTGAAGGTGTCACCTAGAAAGGGGACGAAACGTTTGCAACAAAAACTCCCAGCTCGGCGAACAGAACCACAACAACTTTCAGGTAAGTACATAAATAGGAAATATTTAGATGGATGTGGACCAAGCGGAGGCCGGTACAATTAGTTCAGTTTGGAATTATGGTCGGCATGGACTAGTTGGACCACAGAGCCTGTTTCCTTGCTATATAACATTATGACTCCAATTCTCACTAACTCTAAATTCCTCCATCCTCAACTCTCCCTATCACGGTCACCTCATCCAGCCTCACAACTCTTCCTTATTTATATAATTCCTCTCCAGCCACAGAACACTCCCTATCTCATGTCTCCAGTTTCTCAAATCTCTGCGATATGTGCCTTTCTTTAGATCCAGCCTTGAGAATGCCCTCATTCACTCCGACTGGTTGGACGAATTGGTCCTCCAGTACTGCCCTCTGGCCCTGTTGGCCTGCGCTGACATCGATCATCCGGGGCCGATTGTGAGGTGAGTGGTGGGATCCTCCCTCTCTCTGCCCTGGGATGAGCTTCAACATTCACAGACAATGGAGCAGTATCACAAAGCACAGAGGCTGGGGGCTATTCAGCCCATTTGGGATGTATCCTCTCCCTCTGGAGATGCTGCAAATCGGTCCCAAGTCCCTTCCCATTTGCCCATAGCCTCCCAAATCTTCCCTTAAAATGTAAAATTCCAAATCTGTTTATGAATAACTGCTGAGTCTGTGTCCAGCTGCCATTCAGACTGTTCCAGATGCTCAGAACATACTGAATAAAATAATGTTCACATATTCACATATTATTTGCTAATTACCTGAAAATAGTTACTAAAATTGTGACATTGTGAACGATTCCCCTCTCTCTGCAAATGAAAATATCCTAGAAACAAATTTGTACTGGGTCAAAATCACTGCTTAACCTTCTCATCTCCAAGAACAATTATCTGTGCTACTGCTAGCTTTCCACAAAAGAGGAACACATCTAATTTTCATTTATTAGTGTCAGAGATGTACAGCACAGAAACAGATCTTTGGTCCAATTTGTCCATGCCAACCAGGAATCCTCAACAAATGGAGCCCCATTTGCCAGCAATTGGTCCGTAGCATTCAAAACTCTTCCTCTTCATGTACCCAATCGGATGCCTTTCAAATGTTGTAATTGTATCAGCCTCCACTACATCATCTGGCAGCTCATTCCACACACACACCACACACAGCTTGAAAACTTTGCCCCTTAGATCCGTTTTAAATCTTTGCCCTCTCATTTTAAGCCCATGCGATTTTGTTTTGAACCCACCTAACCTGGGGGAAAAGACCCTGGCTGTTCACCTGATCCATGCCCCTCATGATTTTATAAATCTCCATGAAGTCACCTCTCAGCCTTTGACTCTCCAGGGAAATTCAGCCTCTCCCTGTAGCCCAAATCCTCCAACCCAGCAAAGTCTTTGTAAATCTTGTCTGAACTCTCAAGATTCACAATATCAGAATAGGGAATTTCGAACTTAAAACAGAATTCCTGAAATGGCTTAATCAATGTCCTGCCCAGCCACAGTTTGACGTCCCAGCTTCTGTACTCACAACGCATTGACCAATAAATATAAGGATACCAAACACCACCTTCACTAGTCTGCCTACCTGCGACTCTACTTTCAAGGAACAATGAACCTGCACTCCATGGTCTCTCTGTTCAGCAACATTCCCAAGGACTTTACCATTAAGTGTGTAAGTCCTGCCCTCATTTGCCTTTCCAAAATCCAACAGCTTACATTTGTCTAAATTGAACCCAGTTTGCCATTCCTCACCCCAATGGCCCATCTGGTCAAGATCCTGTTGAATTCTGAACTAACCTTCTTCATTGTCCACTACACCTCCAATTTTGGTGTCTTCTGTAAACCTACTGATCGTATCTCATATATTCACATCCAAGTCAATTATTTAAGTACCCAATATCCACTCCTGCAGCACACTGCTGCTCACAGGCCTCCAGTCCACAAAGCAAACCTCTTTCAACACCTTCTGCCTCCTACCTTCAAGCCAGTTTTGCATCCAAATGGATAGTGCTCCCAACACTTCACGTTATCTAACCTTACGAACCAGTCTGCTTTGTGGAACATCATTCAGTGTCCATATAGACAACGTCCACAGTCTGCCTTCATCAATCATCTTTGTCACATCTTCAATCAAACTCAATCAAGTTTGAGAGAGAGAGAGAGAGAGAAAATTTCCCACACACAAAGCCATGTTAACTATCCCGAATCATTCCTCATCTTTCCAACTACATGTAAATCCTATCCCTCAGAATTCTTTCCAACAACTTTCCTGCCACTGACTTCAGGCTCACTGTTCTCTTGTTCCCTGGCCTTTCCTAACCATCCAGTACTACCTCCTCTGTAATATGGCCAGGCAGCAGTGGACAATTCATTTACAGAAAGGTCTGTGAACATAATAGTAAAATACTAAACAGAGCAAAAATACACTCAGAGACTGAGGAAGCTAGATAGTGAACAAGTAGACATCAAGGAGCTCAGAGGCGAATCAGAGCAGTGCTCACTTTTATGATCCCACAGTCAGAGACGTCTAGCACAGAAACAGACTCTTCAGTCCAACCAGTCTATGCCAACTAGATATTCTAACCTAATCTATTCCTATTTGCCAGCACTTGGCCAACACCCCTCTGAACCCTTCCTATTCCAATGTCTTTGAAATGTTACAATTTTTGTTGCTCTTTCAGCTCCTGTCACCTCTCACCCTAAACCTATATCCTCTAGTTCTGGGCTCCACCACCCTAGGGTAAACACCTTGTCTATTCAGGCTGTCCATGCCCCTCACTATTATATAAACCTCTTCAACATCACCTCAGCCTATGACACTCCAGGGAAAATGGCCCTAGCCTATTATGCCTCTCCCTGCAACTCAAATCCTCCAACCCTGGGAACACCCTTGAAAATCAATTCTCAAACCTTTCAAGTTTCAGTTCCTCCTTCTAACAAGAGGGAGACCAGAATTGCAGAAACTATTCCAAAAGTGACCTAACCAATGTCCTGTCCAGCTCCTTTACTCAACGCTCTGACCAATAAAGGGAAGCATACCAAACGCCTTCTTCACTGTCCTATCGACCTGTGACTCTACTTTCAAGGAACTGTGAACCTGCATTCCAAGGCCTCTTTGTTCAACAAGACTCTCCAAGACCTTACAATTCAGTGTGTCAGTCCTGCTCTGATTTGCTTTTCTAAAATGCAGCACCTCACATTTATCTAAATTAAACCCATCTGATCAATATCCCATTGTATTCTGAAATAATCTTTATCACTGACCACAACACCAACAATTTTGGTATCACCTGCAAACTTACTAACTGTACCGTCTCTATTCACACCCAAATCATTTAAATGAATGACAAAACAAATCCAGAGAAAATGCTCTGTGTAAATCCTGCTCCATGACTCTCCCACACACTCCCCTCTGAACTTTGCCCCCTACAAAGATGGCGGCTGCACGAGTCCAGTGAATCGTTGCCCCGAATAAAGATGGCGGCATTTACTCGAGTCAATCGCGAGATGAGGCATTTTCCTGTTTACTGCAAAAACGAGACTGTAAGTTTCAAATTTGTATTTTCCGATGTGCACCAAACGTTTGCAAAACCTCTCAGCCCAGACCAACACCATTTCCCTCCCGCTTCCTGCTGTTTATTTCTTTCCTTACCGACAGCTCTCCGCCCGCACAGCCGCGCTGTCCGCGAGGATGATCACGTGGTATAATCAGGTCCCGCCTCTCATTCACTCTGATTGGTCGGAGGGCCAACTGCCCCGCCTGGTCCTCCAGACCAGCCCCTGTCCTTCCATTGGTCCGCCGCTGACATCAATCATCCGGGGACCATTGTTGGCTGGAGCATGCGCACTGCTTCCTGGCTTTTGGTGCTGTACATAAGTTACAAGAGTGAGGGACAAAGTTAAAAACACACAACCACCTGATGAAGCAGCAGCAGCGCTAGTGCTTCCAAATAAACCTGTTGGACTATAACCTGGTGTTCTGGGAATTTTAATTTTGTCCATCCTAATCCAACACCAGCATCTCCAAGTCACGAGTGAGGGAGGAATGTATAACATAAGAACTAGGAACAGGAGAAGGCCATCCTGCCCTTTGAGCTTGCTCTGCCATTCAATAAGGTCATGGCTGAACATTTCATGGATGCAGGACCATTTATCCAAGTTCTCACAGTATTCCTTAATTCATTAATTATTTTTTTTTTAAAAAGCTATCTTAGCTTTAAAAACGTTTACTGAACTAGCAACAACTACTTCCCTACGCAATGAATTCCATTGAGGTTAAGAAGTTCCTTCTCAATTCAGTCCTAAATTTGCTGCCTCTAATCTTGTCCTAGGGTCACCTGCCAATGGAAACATCCTCTCTACTTCTATTTTATCCATTTCATTCATTATTTTATATGTTTCCATTCTTCTGAATTCCAATGAGTATAATCCCAATCTACTCAGTCTCTGTTAAACCAACCCTCTCAACTCTGAAACCAACCTAGTTAACCTCCTCTACACCCCCTCTAGTAACAGTACATCCTTTCTTCACGAAGGAGATAAAAACTACATGGAGTACTCCAGGTGTGACCTCACCAGCACCCAATACAGTTGGAACATAACCTCTGCTTTTGAGCAAAATCCCTTCAGCAACGAAGGACAAAATTGCATTTGCCTTCTGAATTGGTTTTTGTACCTGGTGACCAATCGTCATGCAGTAGGATACACCGGTGCCTCTGCATAGCAAATAATGCAACTTTTTAAAATTCAAGTAATAATCTCTTTTTTATTGTTATTCCAGCCAAACAGTATGATTTTACATTTATGAATATTATATTCCATATGACCGTCCATTGCCCACTCACTGAATGTATCTATGTTCCTCTGCAAAGTATCACAGTCCTCCACACACTTTGTCCTGCTACTAATCTTAGTCTCATATGCAAACTTTGACACCCTACATGTGGTCCCCAACTCCAAATCATCTGTATCAATTCTAAATAATCACAGTCCCAACACTGATCCCTGAGGCACACTACTAGTCACTGATTGCCAACCAGAAAAATATGCATTTAACCCCACACTTTGCTTCCTGTTAGTCAACCAATCTTCTATCCATGCTAATACCCTACCCCTAACACCATGCACCCTTATATTATGAAACAGCCTCTTGCACAGCACCTTGTTGAAGGCCTTTTGGAAATCCAGGTACACTGCATTCACTGGTTTCCGTTGTCCACCTTGTTCGAAATGTCTTCATAGAATTCCAAAAGATTTGTCAAACATGACCTGCACTTTGGGACAATTTCTATCAAGTCCCTTCTATTTCTTCCTTGATAATAGACCCAAACATCTTTCCCACTACAGAGAAGAAGCTAACTGGGGTATAATTCCCCATTTTTTGTCCACCTCCTTTTTAAAATAGTGGTGTCACTTTTGCTGCTTTCCAATCTGCTGGGACTGCCACAATGTCCAGTGAATTTTGGAAAATTGCTGTCAGTTAATTTGCTATTTCTCCTGGCATCTCTTTTAGTACCCTGGGATACATTCTGTCATGGCCAGGAGAATTTTCTATTATTAGGTCAATTACCTCCAACAGTCCAACACTAGGTGTTCTGTTAAAATGATAGTTTCCAAATCCTCACTTACGTTTGTTTCTTTGTTAATTACTGGCAAGATATTAGTATCCTCCACTGTGATGTCCCATTACTAAATGCTTCTCCTCATTTTCCTAAGGACCGACATTTACTTTAGCCACTCTTTTCTCATTATGTATGTTAATATAAACTTTTCCTATCTGTCTTTATAGTCTATGCTAGTTTATTTTTCTCATGTTTTATCTTACATATCTTTGTAGCTCTTCTGTGGCTTTCTGTTGACCTATAAAGTTTTCACAGTACTAGTTTCATGCTGGTTTTGGCCACCTTGTATGCCTTTCCATTTGATCACTTTCCTTAGATACCCATTACAGAGAACACATTTACTTACAGTCCTTCCCATTGACTGAAATATACCTTTGCTGAGGACTTTGTAAAATGTCTTTGAAAATCTTCCACTGCTCATCAACTGTCCCACCATAAAATCTTTGTTTCCAGTCTATGTTTTCCAGGTTCTTCCTCATTCTAGTGTAGTTCCCCATGTCCATGCACAGGATCCAAGTATTAGGTTTTATCTTCACACTCTCCATATGTATTAAATTCAACCATACAGTGATCACTTCTTCCGAGAGGATCCCTAACTCTGAGGTACTAATTATTCCTGTCTCATTGCACAGGGGCCAGATCTTGGATAGCTTGCTCCCTTGTCAGTTCCATTTCATACTGGTAAAAAAAAACTATCATGGATACACGTAAAGAACTCCTCAAGGCTACCCTGACTGAGCTGGCTTGACCAATCTACATGTAGATTAAAATCACCCATGATAATAACCGTATCATTTTTACAGGCATTAGTTATTTCTTTGTTTATTGCCCATCCCAATGTGATGTTATTATTTGGTGGCATATACACTGCACCTATCAGCGACTTCCTTGTTAGAATTTTGAATGTGTCATTCCTGTTTCTCCTAATGTACAGCAATAACAACAACTACTTGCATCGTATTGATTCTTTCCCAATGGCAAATCTCCTAAGGTGATTCATGGATGATCAAAACATTGATTAAGGAGAATGATTTTTTAAAAATCTTAAAGGAGAATAGAAAATGTTAGGGAGACTATTTGACAGATTTCTGCCCTTGACAGCTCCAATTGTAGAGTCATGCAAGTGGGGTGGTTTGGAAAGGGAACATGCAAAGGGGAAATGGAGGAGTGCAAGCAGTGTATAAGGTCTTAAGGACAGAGGAGGTTCCAGACTGAGTCTGTTGGTCATAGACAGTATGGCTGCCTCATGGAGTTTGAAGCTGAAAATGTGTTGCTGGTTAAAGCGCAGCAGAACAGCGAGCATCCAAGGAACAGGAAATTCGACGTTTTGGGCAAAAGCCCTTCATCAGGGAGATTCCTGATGAAGGGCTTTTGCGCGAAACGTCGAATTTCCTGTTCCTTGGACGCTACCTGACCTGCTGCGCTTTAACCAGCAACACATTTTCAGCTCTGATCTCCAGCATCTGCAGACCTCACTTTTTACTCATGGAGTTTGAAGCACTGCAATGGGTCCATGCAAGTCATATTAGTCAAGGATAGTATAACGGTGGCTGAGAGTACTTTTGATAAGGACTTGATTACTGAGGTAGTGTGGACTGAGGTTAGAACAGGAGAGGAGAGGTCACACTGCTTGGAATTTTTCTATAGCCTCCACAGAGTTGCAGGGAAGTGGAAGAGAAGATTTGCAAAATTATTCTGGGTAAGAGCAAAAATATCAGGGTGGTCATTATGGGGGACTTTAGCTTCCCAAACATTGGTTGGGAATGCTATAAATCTAGTACGTTGGATGGATTAGTTTTTGTCCAGTGTGTACAGGAGGGTTTCCTGACACACCATATCGAAGGGCCGACAAGTGGGGAGGCCACATTGGATCTGGTGCTTGGTAATGACCCAGACCAGGTGTTTGATTTAGTTTTAGGTGAGCACTTTGGAGACAGTGACCATAATTCAGATGCGTTTAGTTTAGCGATGGAAAGGGACAGGTACATGTCACAGAGCAAGAGTTATCAATGGGGCAAGGACAATTATAATGCAATTAGGCAGGAATTAGGATGCATAGAATAGGGTAGCAAAATGCAGGGGATGCAGACAATGGAAATGTGGAGCTGGTTTAAGGAACAGACATTGCATGTTCTTGATAGGTGCGTCCTGTCCGGCAAGGAGGAAGTGATAAGGTAAGGGAACCATGGTTTACTACAGAAACTGCATCGCTTGATATGAAGAAGAAGGAGGCTTATGTGTTGATGAGGCAAACTGGTTCAGATGGGGAGGTGGAGTGTTCCAGATCAGCCTGGAAGGATTTAAAGAGAGAGTTAAGAAGAACAAAGAGAGGACACGAGCAGTCTTTAACAAATAGAATAAAGGAGAACACTGAAGTTTTCTATACGTATGTGAGGAATAAGAGGATAGGGTAGGAATAGATCCAATCAAAGGAAAGTTGAGTGTGTACCCTGTGGAGCTCAGAGAGGTGCAAATGAATATTTCTCATCGGTTTTCACTCAGGAAAAGGAGAGTATTGTAGAGCAGAAGAATGTGTTACGAGATATTAGACTAGAAAGGATCGATATTAGTTAGAAACAGGTGTTTTCAGTTCTAGAAGGAGTGAAAGTAGACAAGTCCCCTGGGCCGGATGGGATTTATCCAAGGATTCTCTGGGAAGCTAGGGAGGAGATAGCAGAGCCTTTGGCTTTGATATTTGAGTCGTCATTGTCTACAGGTTTAGTACCAGAGGACTGGAGAATTCCAAGTGTTGTGCCTTTGTTCAAGAAAGGCAGTAGAGATGACCCAGGTAATGACCAGTGTGCCTGATTTCTGTTGTAGGAAAGGTTTTGAAAGGATTATAAGAGATAAGATTTATAATCATCTCGCAAACAACAATTTGACTTCAGATAATCAACATGGTTACGTCAAGGGCAGGTCATGTCTCACAAACCTCATTGAGTTTTTTGAGAAGGTGACTAAGCATGTAGATGAGGGTAGGGCAGTTGACATGGTATACCTGGACTTCAGTAAAGCTTTTGATAAGGTTCCACATCGTAGGCTGTTGGAGAAAATGCAGATACACGAAAATGAGGGTGATTCAGCAGTTTGGATTAGAAACTGGTTTTTTAAAGGAAGACAGCGAGTGCTGGTTGATGGAAAATATTCAACTGGAGTCCAGTTACTAGTGGTGTGCCATAAAAATCTGTTTTGGGACCACAGCTGTTTGTCACTTTTAGAAATGACTTAGTCGCAGGCATAGGTGGAAGACACTAAAGTCGGTGGAGTAGTGGACAGTGTGGAAGAGTGTTACAGGTTGCAGGGGGACTTGGATAAACTGAAGAATTGGGCTGAGAGGTGGCAAATGGAGTTCAATGCAGCTAAAAGTGAGGTGATGCACTTTGAGAAGAATAACAGGAAGGCAGAGTACTGGGTCAATGGAAAGATTCTTGGTAGTGTGGATGTGTAGAGGGATGTTGGAATCCATGTACATAGATCCCTGAAAGTTGCCACCCAGGTGGATAGTACTGTTAAGAAGGCATACGGTGAGTTAGGTTTCATTCATAGTGTAATTGAGTTCCAGAGCCGCAATATCATGCTGCAAATATACAAAACGCTGGTGCGGCCACACTTGGAATATTGTGTGCAGTTCTGGTCCCCATATTTCGGGAAGGACATGGAAGAAGTGGAAAAGGTGCAGAGGAGACTAACCAGGATGTTGCCTAGTCTGGAGAGGAGGTCTTATGAGGAACGGCTGAGAGAGTTGAAACTGTTCTACTTGGCAAGAAGAAGGCCACGAGTGAATTTGATAGAGACATACAAGATTATCAGAGGCTTAGATAGGGGAGACAGTGGAAGGGTTTTTCTAGGATGATGATGTCAGTGTGCATGAGGGGCATAACTGCAAATGAGGAGTGATAGATTTAAGACAGATGTCAGAGGCAGGTTCTTTACTCAGAGAATGGTAAGGGCGTGGAATGTACTACTTGCTAATGTACACAACTCAGCCACATCAGGAAGATTTAAACAATCCTTAGATAAGCACATGTGTGATTTTGGGATAGTGTAGAGGGACGAGCTGAGAACAGTTCACAGGTCGGCGCAACATCAAGGACTGAAGGGCCTGCTCTACGCTGTATTGTTCTATGACTATTGTGCTACAAGAGATTTCTGCCATCTTAAACAGAGTGGCAGATCTTATATTGTGGGCTTACGAAACATCACTGATCTCTACCAAACATGTACGAGGTAAAGTCAGGGCAATAATAAGATGCTGCAAAAGGTGGGGAACAGGTAATCCCGCACACAAAACCCTGCTCCTTTTCATCTATTTTCACCTCCAAAACTGAGGGAGTTCCAGAAAAGCAGCTCCATATCCCACCACAACACTTTGCCCCTCAGTCGTGGTATCCGGCTGTGCACGAGGAGTGGAACTGTCTGTACTGGGACCCACTGGGGCCCTGAAACCCTAAAGACTAAACTCATGTCAGCATTGAGAGCACCACGACATTGTATGCACTTTCTTTTGTTTTTAATCCGTTCCTGACTTCCCTTGTTTTTCCAAATGAACCTGTTCAAAGTTGTTATTGCACAAACTGTAAATTGAACTCAGGTCTCTCAGTCAAAGATTCGGGATATTTTCACATCACAAGCCATCAGTTCTCACTTCCCTTGTCCTTCAGCCTGCTGAGTTACGCCTGAATCAACGCTGCAATTGGGAGGAAGGGGCGGAACTGGAGGACCGAACAGAGGCCGGTCCGCCAACCAGAGTGAGTGAGGGGCGGGGCCAATACATTCTAAGGGAATGATTGGTCAGAAAGCAAACTGTTTTGCACGATTGTGATCATTCTCACTCCATAGTGGGGCATTAAACCTCTCTCATTAATCAATGTGAGATTTTAAGAAGTAGTTGAAATGTAAGTCTGATAACGTACATATTTCCAATCGATTTACACAACTAGAGTAAGAAGCTTATTTTCAAACTCCCAGAACAATTGATAATTTACACACCTGGCCAGTATGGTTAAGTTAGACCGAGCAATCTGCTTGGATGCTAGACATCTCTATGTCTCTATCTCGACAGAAAAATTATTAATGATGTATATTTCTCCCATGATTCCGTGCATTTATGAATATTCTCTATAAACACTGATAACCTCAGACGCATGCGCAGTTTGGTTCCGATGTGGAGCATGCGCAGTGTCACATTGGTCAGGACACAGAGACATGGAGCTGCTTTCTCCGGCAGCGGCTGCGATCGGCTTCAGAGAGCGGCGCTCAGAGCCGGGGTGTGGGAGCCTCGCTGGGAGAAAGGAGCGGAGAGAATTCACAAGTCCCGGATACAGGTTAAAAAAAAACAAAAAAGCCCCTCCAGGCCCGGGGAAGGAGGTGGCGGTCTCTGATCAGGGAAGGGACCCAGGGTCACAGCCGCCATTTGTTTGAGGGAAGAGGGAGTGCGGCCCCAAGCGCCGCCATTTTGAGAAGGTCACGGTGCAGGAGGGCGGGGCTATCGGGGTCTGTAGAACAATCAGAGGAAAGGGAAGCCCCATTGTTACTGATGAATTCCATGAACACAGCGTCACTGGGCGGTCCCGCAGGAATCTCCTCTCTCAGTCCCTGCTGTGATGTTTCACCCCAATCACAACCAGCAGCTCTCCTCCTCTCTCAGCTCCCCTTCTGTCCTTCCTGCAGCATCTGTCCCCTGGGGCATTGAGCTGCCTGTCCTGTCCCTCCCTCAGCTGTTGTTCTGTAATACCTGGAATATCCCAGTCCCATCTTAGATTACTTCACTAAAGACATCAATGCACCCGATGGATTTCTCTTAACATCAGCAATTGTTTAATACTCACTTACAGGTTTTTAATTATATCTTTTTTGAAGTATTTAATTCATATTCAATCATTTGCAATGGTGGAATTTGAACCTGTGTCCAGAGAACATTTGCTGAGTTTCTGGATAAATTGCCTCACAATAATGCCACTAGGCCATCACTTCGCCTGCTCACAGGTTGAGCATCCCAGTGAAACCATTTCTTCCTGCACAATTATTTGATCCTGAACTCTGGTGATATCACTCAGTATCTCTCCATGTGGGATGCCTCACTGTGTGGGTCTAATTGCTGCCTCTGTCAGCGTCTCTCACTCTTGCAGCTACTCCAGATCCTGAGCCAATAAAATTCTCCACTCCAGAGAGATGAGGCAGCACAGGCCCGGAATGGAGACTGGGATTTTCCAGATCTCTGTGGGCTCACTGCCATTCTACATGTGTCACCCTCACAGCATCAGTCTAATTTCCCATTCTGCTTATTTCTGTGTCTTCTACAGGTACTCAGGGAGTTCCTCACTCAATAGACTTGCCAACTGCTGGTTGGGAAGATGATTGGTCAGCCAGAGAGACAAAGGTCAGGGAGGTCGGGAGACTTCAATAAATCCTGCTGTCAGGTAAGATCATTCACAGTGCACAGAGCAGAGAGCAATGAGAGGCTCCAAACATCAGCTAACAGGACATGACATAGATATAGTGCTGGAGGGGAAAGACAGTATAGACACACCCCAGGCTCAAGCACCAGCTTTACTTTAAGTTTTGTTGTACTGGGACAGCATAGGAAGTTCCCATTTTTCAATCCAGGCGTGTACTGTCTTGGTGAGCATCAGGACAACAGAGGGGAAAGCATGCCTTCCATGAGAGGGTAGTAATGATGCCTGGTATCTTTCTGTTCCCTATTTCCCTCCAACACTATATCAATGGCTTACCTTGTGGACCAGTGTCTTCAATCATTCTAACTTCTATAACAGTTCCTATCTCTGTCATCTCCACCCCTCTCACCAATTACTTCACATATTTGAAAACTCCAGCACAGTTGACCATCCATATCGCTGGAACTTGCTTCAGTCTCTTCAACATTCCTTGTCTCGATAGTCTCCTCCTCCAATAACTGGAGACATAGGGTCTGTTTCTGTGCGGCATGACTTTTTGGCCGTGATTTCCTTTGCCTGTGTTTGGCCCATAATCCCTTCTCCTTCAAATCTTCCCGTCTCCATGTACCTGCCCCAGTGTCTTTTCCATGTTGTAATTGTACTTGATTTCACCATTTCCTCTGGCAGCCCATCTGTTTGCACCATCCTCTGTGGGAAATGTTGCCTCTCAACTCCCTCTTTAAATCCTTGCTCTCTCACCTCACGTTTATGCCTCCAGCTTTGGACTCACCTACCCTTGGCAGTTCACCTTACATCGGCTCTACATTGTTTCATAAACCTTTATAAGGTCACCCCGTGGCTTCCTCTGCCTGGGGGAAATATTGACGACAATGTTAGAAATATCGCCAACTCATGTCCTCAATGCTCTGACCACTGATGACAAGTGTGCCAAATGCTGCTTTCCCTACCCTGTCCACCTGTGATGTCACTTCCAAGGAACAAAGTAACTGCACCCCTTTGGTCTCTCTCTTTTCGACAACACTGTCCAGGGCCCTACCATTAACTGTGTTAGTCCTCCCTGGTTTGTCTGAACTAAATTCAATACCCGAATTAAACTCTATCTTTCATTCCTTAACCCTCTGGCCCAGTTGATTACCATCCCCTTCGATAACTATATTCTATGCCCACTCTTCCACTAATCTTGGTATCAACAAACATAATAACAGGAACTCCTATATTTTCACTCAAAACGTTTATGTAAATGATGTACAACTGTGGTCCCAGCACCAATCCTTACAGCACACTGCTGGTCAGAGGCCTCCAGTCTGAACAACAACCCTCACTCACCACTCTGTGTCCCACTGTCATCCCATTGTGTATCCAGTTGGTAAGCTCTCCCGATCCCTTGTGATCTACACTTACTGACCAATGTATCATGCTACACCCTGACCAAGGGTTTGCTGAAGCCAGAAGCAACGTCTGTTGCTCTGCCGTGATCTATCTTTTTGGTCACATCTTGCGCAAACTCCAGTCAAGTTTGTGGGACAAGTTTTCCCACGCACAAAGCCATGAAGGCTGTCCGTAATCATTCCACATCTTTCCAAATGCATGTAAGTCCTACCTGTCAGAATCACATCCAACAACTGACCCACCCTGATGTCTGGTCATCAGTCTGTAGTTCCCTGGCTTCCTCTTGCAACCTTTCTTAATTAATGACACAACATTATAATCATAAGAGTCATACCGCACTGTTTGGTTAACAATACTCTAAAACTGATCTTGTTATTATTATTCTTATAGGCGTGATCTCTTATTTGGAGCCAGTCAGTTTGTATGCCGTCCTGAGATCAGCCCTTATACCCTAACCCCTGACTGCACTATACTATAGGTGCGATCCCATCAAGGGCCAGTCAGTTTCTCCTCCGTCAGATCCGATAAAGGGAATAGAACGTCTTTCAAAACCTGACCTTTGCGTGGCAGATCTCTGCTCTTAACAACCGGTCTAAGGTAGACGTCTGTTCAGAACCCCCTTGGAAGGAGAACACCGACCAGCCTAGGGGCCGACCCTTATACCCTCCATCTAAATCTTACCCATAGCAGATCGAAACAGTCGAGACCCATAAGTGAGGTTCTCAGCGAAGTTTATTCAATCTTTAAAGATTGGGTGTGCGGAGCTGCTGGCACACACACAAGCTTTTTACAGCCAGAATATTTATACATTATTTTCTTCGCTTATCAGTCGAACCACGCGTCCTTCACTTGTGTAGCGTCCTTATTGGTCCAAACACCCATCGTCTATGAGTCATACATGCTTTTTTGTGATCACCATATTTTGTAAGCTTTTGCTAATTGGTCTAAACACCCATCGTCTGTGAGTCATACACGCTTTTCGTGTAAACTTTTGCTACTTAGTTTCAGCCTTTCTGTGGTTCTTTGTCTTGATTTATAAAAAAAATGCTGACTTTGCAAATGCCTGACCCTGACAGTTTACCCTTAACAGTTAACCCTTAATTGCAGAAATTTCATAACCCACATCAATCTCATACCACCTGCCTGTTGCTGGATCATGTCCCTTCAAACCTATCCTATTCCTGTACTAATCTAAATGTCTATAAACATTGTAATTGTCCCCACATTGACCCCTTCCTTGGGAAGTTAATTCCACACGCATCCCACCTTCTGTGTGACAATGTGTCCCCATGTGCTTTTTTTAAAAAAATATCTCTCCTCTAAACTTAAGAATAGAACATAGAACAATACAGCACAGAACAGGCCCTTCGGCCCACGATGTTGTGCCGAACTTCTATCCTAGATTAAGCACCCATCCATGTACCTATCCAAATGCCGCTTAAAGGTCGCCAATGATTCTGACTCTACCACTCTCACGGGCAGCGCATTCCATGCCCCCACCACTCTGAGTAAAGAACCCACCCCTGACATCTCCCCTATACCTTCCACCCTTCACCTTAAATTTATGTCCCCTTGTAACACTCCGAATGTAGTGCTTTGTCTTGAAACTCCCCTGTCCATGGGATAAGACAACTCCCATTAACTCTATCTATCCCCCTCATTATTTTATAAACTTCTATGATGTCATCTGTCAACATTTAGTTTCAATGAAAAAATGCCAACCTATCCAGCCTTTCTTTATAACTGAAAACTTCCATAATCAGCCACATCCCAGTAAGTCTCATCTGAACCCTCTGCAGCTTAATAATATCCTTCCTATAAGTGGGTGACCCGAACTAGACATAGTAATCCAGAAGTGGACTCACCAATGCCCTGTATAATGTCAATGCGACTTCCCAACTCCTGTATCCAAAAGATTGAGCAATGATAGCAAGTGTGGCAAACAAGATTTTTTTTTTAACCATCCTGTCTCTCTGAGTTGCAAACTTCAAACAATTATATACCTGAACCCTGAGTTCAACAACACTCCCGAAGGTCCTACCATTAATTGTATAAGCCCTGCCCGTGTTTGTTGTACCAAACGCATTCCCTCACATTTATTCAGATTGAACTCCATCTACAGTTTTTCAGCCATTCACACATTTCATCAGGATGCCTTTTGTAATCTCAGAAAACCTTCTTCACTGTCCACAATGCCATCCTCCGGTCTATCATCCTAACACATGCAGCTCTCTATGGTACAAATATCTCTGCTAGGGGCCCTACAAATTCTTCACCAGCTTCCCACAATGTCCTGAGATACATTTGATCAGGTTCTTGGGATTTACCTACCTTTGTGTTTTAAAACCTCCATCACCTCCTCTTGTATAATGTGGAATTATTTCAAGACATTGAGCCATTGAGATGTATAGCACAGAAACAGATCCTTTGGACAAACTCCTGAATGACGTATCTAGTCACATTTGCCAGAATTTTTCCAATATCCCTCTAAACCCTTCCTACTCATACACCCACCCACATGCCTTTTAAATGTATTTCTATCATCCTCCACTATTTCCTCTGGCAGCTTATTCTATACACTCTGCAGGAAGCAATTGTCCTTTAGGTCCCTTTAAAAAGTTCCTCTCGCAGTTTAAAGCTATGTCCTGTCGGTTGTGAATCCCTCAGCCTGGGAAAAGACCTTGTCTATTGACCTTATCAATGATCATTATGATTTTAAACACCTTTATCAGTTAACTTCTCAGCTTCCCATATTCAGGTGAGTTCAGCCCCAGCTTATTCAGCTTTTCCCTGTAGCGCAAACCTACCAACCCTGGCAACATTTTTTCTGAACCCTTTCATGTTCCACAACATGGAATTGAGACCACAATTGCACACAGTATTCCAATAGTAATCGGGCCAAACACTGTTTAGTTCCCTGAGCTCCCCAGTCTTTATCCACAGTAAGTTCCAAAGTGAAATATTTGTTTTGCATCTTGTAATTCCACACATCGTTGGCTTCATTGATCATTAAGGATACCGGTTTTGTCCCTTGCTCTTCTTTTGCTCTTAATACACTTGTAGAATCTCTTTCAGTTCTCTTTAACTTTCTCTGCCAAAGCTATCTCATGTCCCCTTTTTGCATTCCTGATTTCAATGCTAAGCATATTTCTACATCCCTGATGCTCCTGAGGGGATTCCCTTGAGTCAGCCAGTTATATCTGGCATGTGCCCCCTTTTTCCTGACCATTACCTTGAAACTCAGCCAGTGTTTCCTAATTCGGTCAGCATTGAGCTGCACACTAACAGGAACACGTTGGTGCTGAACGCTCCTTTTATCTCGGTTTTAAGATATTCCTACTTGTCAGACTTCACTTTACCTGCAAATAGCCTCCCCATATCTATTTTAAAAATTCCTGTCTAATCCTATCTTGCTCCAATGTATAACTTGAACTTGTGGACCAGGCCTTTTCCATCGCTATTTTCAAACTAATACAATTGTGGTGACTTTCCAAAGTGCTCCCCCACTAACAGCTCAGTCCCGTTCCCGACCTTGTTTCCCAAGGGGAGTTCAGGTTTAGCCCCATTCTCCAGTTGGGCCATTTACATAATGACTGGGAGTTTCTGGAACAGACTTAACAAATTCCTTCCATCCAAATGCTTAATGCAGTAGCAATCCCAGTCCAGGTTTGGAAAGGTTAAGATCCCCTACCGTTACAACCCTATTATTCTAATATCTGAGATCTCCTGACATATTTGCTCCTCCATCTCCCATTGCCTATCGCTGTAGTACGACTGTAACAAACTGAAGACCAATTTCTATTTCTCAGTTCCACCAATATCGCTTAACTGGGCGATCCTGCATGAATACTCCCTCTAGGTACTGCTGGGATTTCCCCCCCACTCAAAACCACCAGCTCTCCCCCTGTTTTGCCTCCTGTTCTATCCTTCCTGCAGCATCTGTCCCCTGGAACATTGAGCTGCTGGTCCTGTCACTCCCTCAGCTGTGTTTCTGTAATACCTACAACATCCTAGTCCCATGTTCCCATCCATGCTCTGGGTTCATCTGCCTTATCTGTCCGGCCCTTTGCATTGAAATAAATGCAGTTTAATTCATCAATTTTCCCTCATTGTCTGCTATGTTCTTGCCTGCCTTGTCTATTTATATTGCTCTCTTGAACATCAGTACCAACCTCAAATTTCTTTCTGGCCTTACGATTGTTTGGGGTCCCACACACCTGCCAGATGAGTTTAAATCCCCTCGAGCAGCTCCAGCAACTCTCCCCACCAGGATATGGGTCCCCCCTCCTGCTCTCAGTTCAGGTGTCTTCCCCACCCTGTCTGCTTGTGCTGACATATTCAGACATCCAGAGATTTGTCCACCAAGGTCCTGCCCTGTCCTCCCCACCACACTCTCCCCCTTCCCCTCCTCTCGCCCTCC